>NW_026526824.1:0-1000 GCF_024362965.1 Panthera pardus
GTTAACAATCCCTTCACTGTCTTAATTCTTCCAGATTCAGATCTGAGATATGTGACCTTATGAACTCTGTCCCTCCCTAGAGCCCACACACCAAAATAAAGGTTTCTTCTGTGTGCAAGTCAGTGTCATAGACCACTCCGGGTCCTTTCCCAAACTACATCCCCATCTGGCATTAGGAAAGGCTAAAACAGCCTAGATTTATTAATATCTTAGTATAACGTCATACAGTATTACTTATTATGGCACTGACTGTACATGCCCTTTTGCTCCTCAGAAGAAACGCAATTAATAGCTACTTTGTGTGTTAACAAAATAAGCCTAGTATTGATGAGTTTGACCCTTTCCCATTGGATTTCATTGTCTACTGCAGGCAGAGAGCTGATCAAAAGAGCAAAAGTGGACCAATCGGCCTGGCCCAGTTCTGAAGCATCATTCCCTTAAGACCAAGCCTTGGCCCTGGTTAAGGCTCATCATATCTCAGATGATTCTACCTCAGGATACCGTGAGGAAGAGGATTTCTGCAACATCAGACCCAGAAACCATTAATTCCATGTAAAGACACAGCAATAATCACGGTCAACCCTCTTGATTTAAATCAACACTGTGGAGAGAATAAGACAAACCGTTCCTGTGTCAGATCCTGTGCTCACTTGGTACTGGTGGAAGAACAACAGATATGAGAATAAATGCATTCCATTAGAATTAATTCTTCTCTCTTGTTCTCTTAGCTGAGCAGGGCTCAGTGTTTCTCATCTGAAAGGGGTAATAAGATTTAATCTGTCCCCTCATCTACCTTCTGCAAGTATATTTAGCAAATTAGCTCTCAAGACTCTTCCAAATGGAGTTTTATGAGAGATGTGCTAAAGTAAATGTGTTAGACTTTGAACACAGTTCAAACTCCAGAGGCAGCACCGGTGGGTTGCTGTCTATCCTGCCTCTCACTCAAGACATAATAACGTCTAATGGAAATAATAATTTTTTTTTTTTTTCTTTTCTTCCC
>NW_026526825.1:0-89000 GCF_024362965.1 Panthera pardus
GAAATGACATGGACAGCTTCCTGGTTCCATGCCAATTGAGCCTCCACCGTTTCTGGACCCCAGGCAAGTGGTTTGTCAGATTTTGGTATTGGGTCCCCATGGGGAGAGTGCCTTAGCTAGGGTTAGGTTTCTTTCCAGGAGTCGCCAGGGTCTAAACGACTCCGGTCTCATATTCTCCCTCGAGGCCTGAAGTGAGGGCCCGTGCAACGGGGCGGCTCAAGTGTAGGGTTACGGTTCGAGGCTGGCTTAGGTTTAGGAGGAGGGTCCTGATTTTGGGTAGGGTTAGGTTTAGGTCCCAGGAGACTCCAGGCGCTGAACCCACAGTAGGACACTGGTCTCCACGAAGGGCTGAGTTGTGGGCACAAGGGAGCGTGCCGGTCAGTATCAGTCTTTGGTTGCCAAGGCGAGACACGTCCATGGGCCCCTGGTCGTGGATGCCACAGGAATCCTCTGTGGCCCATGCAGCCGGACCTGGGAAATGACAGAGTGAGCTTCCAAGTTCCATGCCGAATGAGCCTGAACCGCTTGTAGATCACAGGCGTGTGGTGTTGTCAGACTTTGGTTTTGGGTCCCTAAGGGGAGAGAGCCTTAGCTAGTGTTTGGATTCGGTCCAGGGACGCCGCCAGGGCCGAAGCGACTCTGGTCTCGTGATCTCCCTTGAGGGCTGAAGTGAGGGCCCATTACATGGGGCTGCTCAAGTGTAGGGTAGGGTTCTAGGTCCCCTTTATTTTCGTTGGAGGGTCCCCTTTTGGAGTGGGGTTAGGGTTAGCGTTAGGTCCCTGGTGTCTCCAGGTGCCAAACCCTCAGAAGCCAGTTGTCTCCACGGAGGTCTGAGTTTAGGGCAGAAGGTTGGGTGCCGGTCAGGAACACTCTTTGGCTTCCAAGGCCACAACCTCTCTGTGTGATGTTCTGGGAGGCCTCAGGAATCCTCTCGGGCTGTTGTAGCCGGGTTGGGAAATGACATATTGAGGTTCCAGGTTCCATGCCGAGTTAGCCTGCACCGCTTCTGGACCCTGGTTGCATGGTGTTGTCAGACTGTAGTATTGGGTCCCCATGGTGAGAGAGTGTTAGGTAGGTTTAGGTTTCGTTCCAGGGACGTCACCAGGACCGATGGGACCCGAGACTCATGACCTCCCTCGAGGTCTGAAGTGAGGGCCTATGTGACGGTGGGTCTCAAGTATAGGGTCAGGGTTCGAGGTCGGCTTAGACTTCGGTGGAGCTTTCCATTTAGGGGTTGCATTAGGCTTAGGGTTAGGTCCCAGGATTCTCCAGGCGTTGAACCCACAGTTGTGCAGTGGTCTCCCCGAAGCTCTGAGTAGAGGGTACAGGGAGGGTGCCAATCAAGACCAGTCTTTGGCTTCCAATTTCACACAAATATATGGGCCCCTGTAGGTTAAGCCTCAGGAATCCTCTCAGGCAGCTGCAGCCGGGCCTGGGAAATGATATGGTGAGGTTTCACGTTCCATTCCGAGTGACCCTTTACTGCTTCTGGACCCCAGCCACGTGATGTTGTCAGAGGTTTATGGTTCGGTCCAGGAAAGTCGCCAGGGTCGAAGCAACATCAGTGTTTTGAATTCCATGGAAGGCTGAAATGAGGGCACATGTTCCGACATGGATCTTTTGTAAAGTTAGTGTGATATATAGGGTTAGGTGTAGGGTGAGTATTCTGGTTAGGGTTACCATTAGGTTTAGGGTTAGCTCCCTGGAGGCTCAGGGTTGTTACCCCAGAGCAGAGCAGGTGTATCCCCAAAGGGCTGAGTGGAGTCACAAGGGTGTGTGCCGGTCAAGATTATTCTATGGGTTCCAAGGCTAGACATATGTATGTGCCACCCTTACTGTAGGCTTCAGGAATCCTCTCGTGCAGCTGCCGTCTCGCTTTGGAAATGACATGGTGATATTCCACGTTCCATGTCGAGTATTTCTTCATCAATTCTGGAACCCATGTGCATGCTGTTATTAGAAAATGTACAAATGTATATTTTCTGGTGGAATGATATCTCCCTTGATGTCTTTGCCGTGTTAAAGTGCCCTTCTATGTATGTATGAGTATCAATTCTTTACTTTAGGTTTTCAGTGTTTTGTGTATTGGATTCTCTCAGGTTGAGCACATGTATGTTTACAATTGTTGTATCTTTCGTTGGATTATACTTTTTATCATTATAATTTCCTTCTTTCCCTCTTCTTAGAGTTTTATTTTCAAATGTAAAAGGATGTCAACTTTTCATTGAAATATTCTTCACACATTTGTTGTATTAGTTTTAGGCATACATTGTAGTCATTCCATATGTCTATAAATTATGTTGTCCTTCAGCACAAGTGTAGCTATCCTGTGAAAGCATGCAACAGTATTATTACAGGATTAACTCTATTCAATTGGCTATCTCTTGTATCCCTAGGACTCATTCGTTCCATAGCTGGAAGCAGTTATCTCTCTCTCAAAGGTGTCAATTCTTTATCTAACCTAAATACTCTGGTGGTAAACACAATTACTTGCTCAGCATGTGTAAATTGGCGGTCTATTTTTCTGTGGACATTGCTTAAAACATTACAAATGATGTCATTATGTTAATAAATTCTGTTTCATTCTTCACTCAAAAAAAAGGAGAAGGAAAAGGTTTCTTTGTGTCCCAGGCCCTGTCACTAAGACCCTTCCCATTGTGGAGAACAGGCGGAGTTGCCCAGAGCACCTTCAGTCCCTCAGCTGAGCGACCAAGGCCTTCAACTTTGCAGGAATTCCCCTGGTAGCCAGCAGAGAGAGCTCAAGCACCACAGACCCGGAGGGGAGGCCTCCTCTGCCTAGGCAGTGATGGCCAGCAGAGGGCGCACCATCAGCTTTTCTGACCCAGGGCACTTCAGAGCAGGAAGGGCTGCTGCTGCTCCCAGAGGACACAGGGCCTCTACCACTGTCTCAGGACAGAGAGCAGAGCTGTGTTTCGAGCGGGTTCTGCCGCCCGCCCCAGGGGAGACCTTGGGAGCTTTGCAGCAACTTGGCATCTCCTGAGTCGCCAGAGAGAAGCTGCCTTGTTGTACTGAGTGCTGAGGAGGGGGCGCTGGGTGGCTTCCCTGGGCATGATGGTTGCAAAACAGCATAGGCCCTTGCATTTTCTGGGTTGTTCCCGTGTTTCATTCCTCAACTTCCTGGACAGTATTTGAACAAGTCGTATTTTACTAAAGGGCTTGTGGATTGCAGGGTTCCACGACATCACCTCATAGATACAGTCGATGGTTTGTTCCAGATTCAGGCTTGTTTCCGGGAAGAAACCCTGACAGAAATTCAGAAGAACGGGAGCTGCATTCCATTAGGACTTGAATACACGAAATGTTTGTCTCAGGACCTTCTAGAAGAATGAGCTGTGACCCACTTTCCGAGTCCTGCTGGAACCAGTGACCGAGGTAAGGGCACAAACTGTCCCCCACAACATACATGCTTTTTAAAAAAATTTATGGTTATTTTTCCAACCTAATTAAGTGATTGAAAACTACAGAAAACCCCATAGGTAGGTGTCTTAACCTTCTGATATCTATTACTTTAAATTGCACTTAGTAAACATACAGTGTAATATTAGTTTCAGGTGTACAATGTAGAGCAACACTTCCATGCGTCACCTGGTGCTCATCCCAGGTGCACTTCGTAATCCCCAGAAGCTGTTTCATCCATTCCCCCACCTCATTGTGGAACCCCTCAGTTTGTTTTCTAGTTAAGAGTGTTTGTCACTGTCTCCTCCCCCCCCCCCCCCCCCGCTTTGTTTTGTTTTATTTCCATGTGTTAGTGAAATCATCTGGTATTTGTGTTTCTCTGACAGGCTTATTTCACCCAGCATAACATTCTCTCCATCCACCTCGTGGAAAATGACAAGATTTCATGTTTTTATGGCTAAATAATATTACATTCCATATACTACATCTCAGTTTATTCATCAGTTGATGGATGCTTGGTCAGTTTCTGTAATTTGGCTTTTGTAGAAAATGCTGCTGTAAACTCATGGTGCATGTATCCCTTTGAAGAATTATTTTTGTATTCTTTCTGTAAATACCTCGTAGTGAAATCGCTGGATTGTAAGGTACTTCTATTTCCAGTTTTTTTTTTGACATCTCCATGTTGTTTTCCAGAGTGGCTGCACCAGTTTGCATTCCTTCCCAAAATGCAAGAGGGTTCCTCTTTCCCCACATCCTTGCCAACACCTGCTGTCTCATCATTCATTGATTTTAGTCATTTTCACAGATGTGACGTGTTATCTCATTGTACTTTTGAATTGTATTTCCCTGAAGACGAGTAATGCTGAGCATCTTTTCATGTGTCTCTTGGCTATGTTTATGTCACCTTGGGAAAATGTCCATTCATGTCATCTGCCCATTTTTAATTGGATTTCTCATTTTTTGGGTGCTGTATAACTTTATATATTTTGGACAGTAAACCTTTATCAGATGTCGTTTACAAATATTATTCTGTAGGTGTTTTAGTTTTGTTGATTATTTCCTTTGTGACAGAAGCTTTTTATTTTTATGAAGTCCCATTATTTTTGCTTGTGTTTCCCTTACCTCAGGAGATATATCTACAAAGATGTTTGTATAGCCAATGTCAAATAAGATACTGCCTGTGTTAGGTATCCTCTGGGATTTTTATGGTTTCAGGTTTCACACATAGTTCTTTATTCATGTTGGATTTATTTTTGTGTATGTTGTAAGAAAGTGGTCCGTTTGTGTTTTTGTTTTGTTTTGCAGGTTGCTGTCTAGTTTTTCCAAAACCACATGTTGAGGAGACTTTTTTTAAGTTTATGTATTTATTTTTGAGAGAGAGAGAGAGAGAGAGAGAGAGAACATGCAGAAGAGGGTCAGAGAGAAATGGAGAGAGAGAATCCCACGCATGCTCTGCACTGCCCTGAGATCATGGTTGGAGCTGAATCCACAGTCACATGCTGTGGAGACACACATGTGTCCCAAGAGTATCTTTTTTTACCCATTGGATATCCTTTCCTGCTTTGTTGAGAATTAATTGACCATATATGTATGAGTTCATGCCTGGGTTTCCATTCTATTGGTCTCTGCGTCTATGTTTTTGTTGTTGTTGTTGGTTGCCAGTACCATACTGTTCTGTTCAGTACAGCTTTGTAATATAACCTAAAGTCTAGAAGCGTGATGTCTCCAGCTTTAGTTTTGGTCTTCAATTTCTTTTGGCTGTTTGGGGTCTTTGTCACTCCATACATATTTTGGGACTATTTGTTCTAGTTCTGTGACAAATGTTTTGTTTGTGTGATAGGGATTTCATTACATGTGTAGATTGTTTTGTGGAGTGTAGACCTTTTAACAGTATTTTGTTCTTCCTATCCGTGAACATGAAATGTATTTCCTTTTCTTTGCGTCCTCTTCCATTTCTTTCATCAGTGTTTCAAAGCCTTTAGAGTACAGATCTTTTACCTCTTTGGTTAGGTTTATTCCAGGTATCTTGGGGTATTTGGTGCACCTGTCAATGGGATTGACCCCTTACTTTCTCTTTCTGTTAATTCATTATTTGTCTACAGAAATGCAATAGATTTATGTACATTGATTTCTGTATATTTTGATTTGTTGAATTCATGTATCAATTCTAACAATTTTGAGGGGAATCTTTCATGTTTTCTATAGAGACCATCATGTCATTTCCAAATACTGAAAGTTCTATTTCTTCCTTGCCAGTTTGGATGCTTCTTATTTCTTTTTGTTGTCTGATTGCTGTGGCTATAACTTACAGTACTATGTGGAATAACAGTGGTGAGAGGGATCATCCCTGTCTTGTCCCTGACCTTGGAAGAAAAATTTCAATTTTTCCCCATTGAGGATGAGATGAGCTGTGGGTTTTTCATAGATGGCCTTTATTATGTGCAGGTAGGTTGAGTACCAATATACTTGCTAGGGGGTTTTATCGTGAATGGACGTGACATTTTGTCAAATCGTTTTCCTGCATGTCTTGAAAGCATCATATTGTTCTTATCCTTTCTTCTATTACTGTGGTGCATCATGTTGATTGATCTGTGAATGTGGAACCACCTTGCAGTCCGGGAATATATCCCACTTGATTATGGTAAATGATTCTATTAATGTATTATTGACTTTAATTTGAAGGTATCTTGATGTGAATTTATGCATACATATTCATCGGGATATTGGTCTGTAGTTTTATTTAAATTTTTTAAAACATTTTTAAAGTATTTATTTACTTAGAGACATAGGGTACATAAAAGTGAGGGAGGGGCAGAGAGACAGGGAGAGGGAGAATCCTGGCCATGCTCCACACTGTCAGCACAGGGTCCAACGTGGGACTCGAATCCATGCGCTGCAAGATAATGTCCTAATCCAAAATTAAGATTTGGACACCAAACCCACCGAGCCACACAGGAGCCCCGGCAGTTTTCATTTTTAGTGGAGGCTTTAACTGGTTTTGGTATCAAGGTAATGATGGCCTCATAAGATGAATTTGTAAGTTTCCCTTCTTTTTTATTTTTTGTAATAATTCGAGAAGAATACATATTATCTCTTCCTTAAATGGATGGTGGAATTCATTAGTGAAGCCATCTGGCCCTGAACTCTTGTGTTGGGGGGAAATTTTTTATTACTGATTTGATTTCTTTCTGTTTTCAGATTTTATGTATCTTTCCGTTTCAGTTTTGGTAGTTTGTGTGTTTCTAGGAATTGCTCCATTTTTCTCAGAGTGTCCAATTTGTTGCATATAGATTTTCATAATATTATCTTCTAACTGTATTTTTGTGGTGTTGACTGTTATTTCTCCTGTGTTATTTGTGATTTTATTTGAGTCCTTTCCTTCTTCTTTGTGAAAAGTATGCCTAGGAGGTTTTCATGTTGATTACTGTTTTCAAGGAACCAGCCCCTGGTTTCATTGATTTGGTCTAGTGTCTTTTTGGTTTCTATATTCCTTATTTCTGCCTTAATCTCTATTATTTCCTTCCTTCGGCTGTTCTTCTCATTCCTTTAGCTATAAGTTAGGATTGTTTGGGATTTTTCTTGCTCTTTATGGTAGGCTTGTACTGCTATATACTTCCATCATAGACTGCTTCTGCCGCATTCCAAATACTTTTACCAGTGTATTTTCATTTTCATTAGTTTCGGTGTATTTTCTCATTGATTTCCTGTTTGACCCATTCATTTGGTAGCATGTTATTTAACCTCCCTTTAATTGTGGCCTTTCCCCCTTAGTGTGTGTGTGTGTGTGTGTGCGCGTGTGCACACGTGGTTAACTTCAAGTTTCTTAGCTTTGTGGTCAGAAAAAATGCTTGGTCTGATCTCTGTCTTTGGGTACCTGTTGAGGCCTGATTTGTGACCTAGAATGTGATCAATTATGGAGAATGCCCCATGTGCACTTGAAAAGAATGTGTACTCTGTCATTTTAGTATGGAGTGTTCTGAATATATCTGTTAAACCCATCTGGTCCAGTGTGTCATTCAAAGCCATTGTTTCCTTGTTGGTTTTCTGTTTACAGGTTCTGTCCATCGATGTGAGTTATGTGTTAAAGTCCTCTAATATCATTATATTATTATAAATGAGTTCTTTTATTGTTGTTGTTAAATGTTTTATATACTTGGTGGTTGCATGTTGGGGGCATCAAAATTTACAATCATTGGATCTTCTTGTTTGGTTGTCCCCTTTAGTATGAGATAGTGTTCGTCTTCATCTCTTGTTACAGCTTTATTTATTTTTTAAATTTAAGTCTTAGTTGACATACAGTGCATTCTCGGATTCGTGAGTAGAATTCAGTGATTCATCCCTTACATACAACACCCAGTGCTCATCACAACAAGTGCTCTTCTTAATACAGGTCCTCCATCTAGCCCAGAGATGACCCATCTCCCTCCATGAATCTTCACTTTTTTTTTCTCTATCATTAAGAGACACATGTGGTTTGTTACCACTCTTCTCTTTTCCTGCCCCCTTCCCATGTTTTCATCTGTTTTGTTTCTTCAATTACACATGAGTGAAATGATATATTTGTCTTTCTCTGATTGACATATTTCACTTAGCATAACACATTCTAGATCCATCCACATCGTTGCAAATGACAGGATTTCATTCTTTTTGAAGCCGAGACATATTTGATTGTATATACGTATGTATGTATGTATGTATGTATGTATGTATGTATGAATATATACACGTACACACACACACACACGTGTATACATGAATACACAGACACACACATACACAGACCCCACAACTTCTTTATACCTTCATCACTTGTTGGATACTTGGGCTTTCTCCATAATTTAGCTACTGTTGATAAAGCTGCTATAAATATTGGGTGCATGCAATTTTACTACTAGGTATTGACCTAAAGGGTACCAAACTACAGTCTCAATTTTAAAGTTTTTTGCCCGATACAAGTATTGGTACTGGGTTTCTTTTGATATTATTGGCATGATAAATGTTTTTTCATTCCCTCAATTTAAATCTGCAGGTGACTTAAGTCCAAATAAGGCTTTGTAGGCAGCACCTAGATAGGCCTTGGTTTTTTTTTTTTGTTTCTTTTCTTTTTCTTTTCTTTTCTTTTTTTTTTTTTGTGTCCATTCTGTCTCCCTATCCAATGTCTTTTGATTGGAGCATTTATCGATTTACATTAGAGTAATTATTGATAGGTATATATTTAGTGCCCTACTAGTTGTTTTACCATTGTATCTTGATGTTTTCTCTGATCCTTTCTTGTCTGTAACAATTTTGGTCTTTCATTTCCACTAAAAGAGCCCGATTTATATATTCTTTACTTTTGACTGGTAGTATATTTCTGTACTTATTTTTT
The DNA here is from genome assembly GCF_024362965.1 of Panthera pardus. Lineage (NCBI taxonomy): Eukaryota > Metazoa > Chordata > Mammalia > Carnivora > Felidae > Panthera > Panthera pardus. The sequence goes on from NW_026526825.1 coordinate 8,786, forward strand.
TTTTCAACGTTTTTTTTTTTATTTATTTTTGGGACAGAGAGAGACAGAGCATGAACGGGGGAGGGGCAGAGAGAGAGGGAGACACAGAATCGGAAACAGGCTCCAGGCTCCGAGCCATCAGCCCAGAGCCTGACGCGGGGCTCGAACTCACGGACCGCGAGATCGTGACCTGGCTGAAGTCGGACGCTTAACCGACTGCGCCACCCAGGCGCCCCTCTTTACTTATTTTTAATATTTTTTTCTTTTTTAAAATTTAAGCCCAAGTTAGTTACCTTATAGTGGAATAGTTTCAGGATTAGAATTTAGTGATCCGTCAATTAAAAAATATATCCAGTACTCATCCTAAGTGCTGTCTCTAATGCCCATCACCCATTTAGCCCATACCCCTATTCAGTAACCCTCCAGGAACCCTGAGCTTCTTCCCTCTATTTAACGGTGTCTTATCGTTTGACTCCATCTCTGTTTGTATCTTATTTTTGCTTTCCTTTCACTACGTTCTTCAGTGTTATGAATTCTCTCATCTGTGGAATTTAATATGATGTGTGTCCTTCTCTGACATATTTTACTTATCATAATAAAGTCCAGTTCACTAAACGTTGTTGAAAATAGCAAGATTTCACTCCTTTTGATCACCATGTAATATTCCATTGTATGAATATACATCTTCTTTATCCATTCATCTGTCAATGGTCATTTGGTCTCTTTGCATAATGTAGCTATTGTTGATAATGCTGCTATAAACATTAGAGTGCATGTGCCACTTGGAGTCAGCATTAATGTATCCTTTGTGTAAAAACCTAGTAGTGCAATTGCTGGGTCCTAGTGCAGTTCTATTTTTGGTTTTTGTAGCGAATCTCCATACTATTTTCCAGAGTGGCTACACCATTTTGCATTCCCACCAGCATTGCAAAAGCTTTCCCTTTGCATCCTTGCCAACATCTGTCGTTTCCTGAGATGTTAATTTTAGCTATTCTGATCGGCGTGAGGGGATATCTCATTGTGGTTTTGATGTGTATTTCACTTATGAGGAATGAGGTTGAGCATCTTTTCACGTGTGACCAATCTGGATGTCCTGTTAAAGTGTCTCTTCATGTCTTTTGCCCATTTCTTCTCTGGATTATTTGGTTTTTGGGTGTTGAGTGTGATAAGTTCTTGATAGATTTTGGATACTAACCCTTTATCTGATATGTCACCTGTAAATATCTTCTCCCATTCCATTAAGTTTCCTTTTAGTTTTCCTGATTGTTTCCTCTGCTGTGCAGAAGCTTTTTATCTTGAGGTCCCAATAGTTTATTTTGGTTTTATTGCCCTTGCTTCTGGAGAAATGACAAGCAAGAAGTTGTTGCGGTCAGGATCAAAGAGGTAGGTTGCCTGTTTTCTCCTCTAGGATTTTGATGGTTTCCTGTCTTACATTTAGATGTTTCATCCATTTTGAGGTGTGTGTGTGTGTGTGTGTGTGTGTGTGTGTGTGTGTGTGAGAGTGAGAGAGAGAGAGAGAGAGAGAGAGAGAAGTTTAAGAACATAGTCCAGGTTCATACTTGTCACTGTCCAGGTTTCCCAGTACCATTTGCTGAAGAGACTCTTCTTTTTCCTTTGGATATTCTTTCCTGCTTTGTGAAAGATTATTCAGCCATATGTTTGAGGCTCCATTTCTGGGTTCCATATTCTGGTCCTTTGATCTATGTGTCTGTTCTTGTGCCCGTACCATACTGTCTTGATGATTGCAGCTTTCTAATGCACCATAAAGTCCAGAGTTGTAATGTCTCCATCTTTGTTTTTCTTTTTCAACATTACTTTGGCTCTTTGGGATCTTTTCTGGTTCCATACAATTTTAGGATTGTTGTCTCTAGCTCTGTGAAAAATGCTGGTGTTATTTTGATAGGAATTACATTGAATTTGTCGATTGCTTTGGATAGTATTGACATTTTAACAATATTTTTTCTTCTAATCCATGTACATGGGATTTTTTTTTCATTTCTTTGTGTCTTCTTCAACTTCTTTTATAGATGCTGTATGGTTTGTTCTTTTAATTTTTTAATGTTTATTTATATTTGAGAGAGTGAGCGAGCAAGTGAGAGCGCATGAGCGGTGGGGGGGGGAGGGCAGAGAGAGAGAGAGGGAGACACAGACTCTGAGCTGTCAGCACAGAGCCCGTCAAGGGACTCAATCCCACAAATGCAGGATCATGCCCAGAACCGAAGACGGCACTTAACCGACTGAGCCACCCAGGAGACCCTCTATTGTTTTAACTGTACTGATCTTTTCCCTCTTTGGTTGGGTTTATCCCTGGGTATTTTATGGTTTTCAGTGCAGTTGTAAATGACATCAATTCCTTGATTTGTCTGTTGATTCATTACTGGTTTATAGAAATGCAATCAACTTCTGCATATTGATTTTATATTCTGATACTTTCCTGAATTCCTGTATCAATCCTAGAAGTTTTTTGGTGGAGTCGTTCAGATTTTCCACGGAGAGTATCGTGTCTGTGAGCAGGGAAAGATTGATTCCTCCTAGCCAACTTGGACACCTTGTATTCTTTTTGATGTCTAATTGCTGAGGCTAAGACTTCCAACAGTATGGTGAATAACAGTGCTGAGAGTGGACATCCCCGTCGTGTTCCTGACCTTAGGGGGAAAGCTCAGTTTTTCACCACTGAAGATGATATTAGCTGTGGGACTTTCATATCTGGATATTCTCATGTTGAGGAATGATACTTCTATCCCTCCTTTCATGAGTTTTTTTTTTTTCACCAAGAAAGGATGCTGCTGCATTTTGTCAAACGTTTATTCTGCATCTATTGAGAGGATCATGTGGTTGTTATCCTTTCTTTTATCAATGTGATGTATCACATCAGTTGATTTGCAGATATTGAATCTATTGTGCATTCCAGGAATAAAATCCACCTCATTGTCCTGAATAATCCTTTTTATGTATTGTTGGATCCGGTTTGCTACTTTTTGTTGAGAATTTTCGCATCCAGGTTCATCAGGGAAATTGGTCTGTAGTTTTCCTTTCCGGTGGGGTCTTTGTCCAGTTTGGACTCAAGGCCATGCCGGCCTCATAGAATGAGTTTGGAAATGTTCCTTCCATGTCTCTGGCCATGACCTTATCTTGTTCTTTAATTTGGGATGCATTCCTCTTATCTTGGCATTTTGGTTGAGTATTTACCTTCTCTGTTACCAAAGCTCATTATGTTACCTGCCTCTGGGATGAATGGCTTTATGAAGAGGAGATCATCTAGTGTCCAGGGCCTGGCACATCACGGAGTGTCTGTGGTGTGTGTTGCATGCACTGTTTTGTGTTCTGGCTGCACTATCCTTCAAGCCAGTTGTATGAGCAATGTATGGTCCTTGGCCAGAATGTTGTGAGACTTATCTAGGTCTGCTCCAATCTGCTTGTTAAGTGAGACTTGAAATGATTGCCACTAGAAGTGAAGCCCTGCATAACTGTCTGGTCAAGAGAGGTGGTATGGTCATGGGCTTCCCCTGGTCTTCTGGGGAAGGGGCCAGCTCCATTGGGACTGAAGCAAGATTGAATGACCTTGAAGGCCAGTCTCGGCAGAACACAGGAAGTTGGGGTTGTCGTAAGCAGCTTAGGCACCCAGTGTGGGGATTGCCTTGATTCCAGCAGATGGCTCTGTGTTTTTTTTGCTGGGGGGGTGTGCAGAGCAGGGTAATGGCGCCACGCAGCTCCTCTGTCCTAGCTCTTTGTCCCCTCATTGTGAACACTGCTTCACAGGGATGCTCTCCACGATGAGTGTATAATCTCCCCCAGTGTGTGCACCAGGTGTTGTACAGATCACTGTTTCAATGCCATCTGCCTGCAAGTTGTTTGAGCTTTCTCTTCAGGAGTAGGCCAGTGCCCTCATGGCTGTATCCCAGCCAAGACTGCTAACCTTTGAAACTCCACATTCTCAGGGTGCCTGGATGGCTTGGTTAAGTGTCTGACTCTTGATCCTGGCTCAGATCATGACCTCTTGGTTGTGGGATTCTCTCTTTCCCTGTTGTCTTGCCCCTCTTTTGCATGTGCTCTCTGTCTCTAACTTGAATAAACTTAAAAAAGAAATAGTGGCATGGAATACCTTATTTAGGCAAGACTGCCTCTCTGAGGGGAATGGCAGGGATCTATCAGTTAAATTTCCAGCACTGACTAGGAAATTCTTTGCTGACTGGTTAAAGGTTACATTCCTGCAGGAATGAAATTAGGTTTAGTGACATGTGGCCTTAACATAAGTAACTCCATGATGGGCCTGTGATTTTTCTTAACATTCCAAACCCAAATTTTTACACAGACATTTTTTTCATTAAATGTATAGCCCTAAATAATATTTTAGGCATCTACTGCCGGCCCAAAGATCATATCCTGTGAAACTGTGACCATCTCCTAATCATAGGTAAAGATCGACTCTGTGGTTCTAAGATCTTTGTGGCTCTAAGTTACTTTGATCTATGTTACTAAGATCTTTGTGAGTATAGGTTACTGCTGACCTTTTGAAGTCTTTGACGCAGGGACCCCCAGCCAGGTTGCTGACCCATCACTTAGGCACAGAAGCACCCTTTCCAAGTCACCCCGCCCTAAAGCGTTGTCTTTCCCTCTTGTACTTCTGGGACTTACCCTTTGGCAAGTCACATATCCTCATGCAAACATGTCAGTGTGGACCAGAGAAAGCTGCTTGCCTGTGACTCCCCCTTCATGGTCACATCTTATCCTTCTGAAACCGTTTGAACTCCCTATCGTTCTTCCAGTCTTTGAATATCTCTTCGATTTGGAAATATTTGATTCTCTTGTATTCCTGCTAAAAATATACGTGAAAATATTAAAGCAAGGGTTCTTTACAATAAGTGAGCCAGTCACAATGCTTCATCTGGCCGCGTGTAAGTTTTTATTTTTGACAATGTTCAGGCATGATGTGACGTACATCCTGTAAAATCTGAGTATCATTCATTATCTAGCATAACCACCTTTATGGAAAGCCATTCAATGACATGCTCGTTCAAGATCAGAAAAACATTTACATACCACATAATAGAGTGGTATATACATACGTTATTATCTTAAAATATGTAAAGTAGATGTTTCTATGAAGTGTTTATCATGCATTCAGTTTTCTGTACCATGAATGCTATTATTTAAATTAAACAATAGTAAGAACAAGAATAGGTACATGTACATCACTAGTAACTAATACTGGAACTGGTTATGTAATCTTATGGGTAGAAAAACCATGATTACTAATAATCTATTCTTTCATGATGGGTTTCTAGTTACCAAAAAAAATTGGGAGAATACTGAGTATCCACATACATCAGACTGTTTTCTCACTATTGATGTCATAATGGTTGGTACATGATCACAATCAATGTATCAAAGAGATATGGTAGTATGAAGTAAAGTTTATATTTGTATTCAGATTGCTTCGGTTTTAACCTCTCCTAGCCCAGACTCATCCCAGCTGGCACATTACAGTCATCCTGTCTCCTTAGGCTCCACTTGGCCATGACAATTTTTAGATTTTTCCACATTTTTCATAAGGTGCAAAGTTTTGAGGGTACGTTTGTAGAATGTATTTTGTAGAATGATCCTTGGTTGGGATATGTCTAACGTTTGTTCAAATGCTTAAGCCAGAGTTATTGTGTTTTGGAGCAGAAGATCCAGAGGCATAGTGCCATCCATAATTATCACTTCACATAAAGATTGTTTACTCTGAAGATTGGGGTCTTTTTTGGTTCCATACAAATTTTAGGACTGTTGTCGTTCTGTGAAAACTGCTGTCGGTAATTTGATGGAAATTGCACTAATTCTGTCAATTGCTTTGGGAAGTATAGACATTTTCACTATATTTGTACTTCTGATCCGTGAGTATGGAATGTCCTTCCATTTCTTTGTGTCATCTTGAATTTCTTTCATCACTGTTTTATACTTTTCTGAGTATAGGTCTCTCACCACTTTGGTTAGATTTATAGATATCTTATTTTTGGTGTATGACTGTAAATGGGACTGTTTTCTTAATGTCTCTTTCTACTGCTTCTGTATGGTCTACAAATGCAACAGATTTCTGTACAATGATTTTGCATCCTGTGACATTGCTGAATTCATTTATCAGTTCTAGCAGTTATTGGGTGGACTCTTTAGGGTTTTCTATATATAGTGTCATGTAATCTGCAAATAGTTTCATTTTGTTTGTCTGCTGGCCGTGGCTAGGACTTCCAGTAATTTGTTTACTAAAAGTGGTATGAGTAAACATCCTTGTCTTCTTCCTGACCTTACAGGAAAAGCTCTCAGATTTTCCCCATTAAGGTTGATTATAACTGCAGGGTTTTCATAGATAACCTTTATGATGTTAATGTATGTTTCCTGTAAACCTACTTTAGGGGGTTACATGCATGAACAGATGTTGTACTTTGTCAAATGTTCCTTTCTGCATGTATTGAAATGACTGTATGCTTCTTTTCTTTTAACGTTTACTAATTTTGAGAGAGAGCGTGAACAGGGAGGGGCAGAGAGAGAGGGAGACATAGAATTCGAAGGAGGCTCTTGGATCTGAGCCTTCAGCACAGAGTCTGACGCAGGACTTGAACTCAGGAATCATGAAGTCATGACCTGAGCTGATTTCAGACTGTTAAAGGATCAGCCACCCAGATTTCCTGATCATCTGGTTCTTATCCTTTCTCCTGTTGATGTATTGTATCACATTGATTGATTTGCGAATATTGAACCACCTTTGTAGCTTGGGAATAAATCCCATTTAATTGTGGGATATATTTACAGTTGTTATATCTTCTTTTGGGATTGTACCATTTACTGTTATATACTATCCTCCTCTGTCTCTTGTTATGTACTTTTTTGAGTGTATTTTTTCTGACACAAATATTGCCACCCCAGCTTTCTTTTGACATTCATTTGTGTGATGTTTCTCTATCCTATCATTCTTGAGGTGTAAAGTGGGTCACTTGTAGGCATCAGAATCTGTTTTGTTTTGTCATCCATTCTTAGACCCTACCTCTCTAGACTGGAGCATTCACTCCATTTCCCTTCAAAATTGATTGCTATGTATATATGTATTGCCATTTTATTGCCTGTTTTGTTGTGGTTTCTAATGATTTTCTCTGATCCTTTCTTGCCTTTCATGTATTGCTTATTTTCTTTAGTGATATATTTTGATTTCTTTATTCTTAGCATATTTATGACTGGTTTTAGGATATGGCTACTGTTAGGTGTTTATATAACCTCTTCTGCATTTAGCAGTTTGTATTAAGTTGATGGTCATTTACCTTTGAACCCATTACTTTCTCCTCCCTAGGTTTTTGGCAGATGTTATTATATTTCAAATCCATTTCTTTGAGTATTTTAACTGATTTTTTTCCAGAAATGTTCATTTTTTACTTGAACTTGTCTTCTACCTCTATACTGTCACTGTTGGTCTCTCATTTCCACTCAAAGAATCCCTCTTAATATTTCTTGCAGGACTGGTTTAGTGGTACAAACTCTAGTTTTTCTTTGTGAAAGTCTGTGTCTCCTTCATCCTGAAAGATAGCCTTGCTGAATAGAGTATTCTTGGCTGCTGATTTTTCCATTCAGCACTTTGAATATGTGATGTCACTCTGGCTTGCCAAGTTTCTTTTCAGAAATATGTAGCTAGCCTCATGGGTCTTCCCTTCTAAGTTAAGGACTCTTTTGCTGCTTTTATGAGTTTTTCTTTACTCTCACCCTAATTTGTAAGTTTCCTTACGATAGGTTTGTGTGTTGGCCTGATTTTGATGGGAGTTCTCTAGTCTCCTGGATGTGGATGTTTGTTTTCCTCCCCCAATTAGGGAAGTTTTCAGCTATTGTTTCCTCAAATAAATTTTTTTCCCCATTTTCTCTTCCTTCTGGGACTCCTACAATATGAATACTATTATCTTTCCTGTAGTTACTGAGTTCCCTTAGTCTCGTCTCACGTTGCAGAATTCTGTTCTCTTTGGTTCAGTGTGATTAATTTCCATCACTTAGTCTTCAAGGTCACTAGTTTGTTCAGCTGCTTCTTCCATCCCTCTGTTCATTCCAGCAAGCATGTTTCTCCTTTATTGTGTCCTCAGTGTGTAACTATGTTATATCTTACCTCTGTCAGGGGTCTCACTCTTCTACTCATTCCACAACTCCAGTGAGTATCCTTATGATCATTGCTTTAAATTCTGTATCAGGTATGTTACTTATAGGTCTTTGGCTTAGATCTCTGGCTGTGGCTTTAACTAGGTCTTTCACTGTGGATAAACATCTCTGTGTGTCCATTTTGTCTGTCTCTCTGGCTCTATTTCTCTGTGTTAGGAAAGTCAGCTGTGCCTTCTGATCTTGAAATTAATGCCGTTATGAAGAAGAGGTCCTGGAGTCCTCAGAAGTGCACATCTCCGTTTATAGAACCTGGACCTTCAGGAGGATATCGTATGGGTATTGCTCACTCCCTGCTGTTGTGTCTGGGTTACTTTTCCTTTCAGTGCGGAGGTCTGCACTGAATGCGTGCCTGTTGTGGGCTGTGCTTGCTGTCAGTGGTGTCAGTGGGACCCAGGCAGGCCAGCTGAGTCAAGAATCAAGAATCAGCATGAATACATGTGTCTCCTGTGGCCTAAGCATTGTGTGAAATGCCATGTTTACGTTGCCTCTCTACACAGGCAGGGACCTGGCTATCACTCATCCTCCTGGATCACCCAGTGCTGGGTCAGCTGACCTCCAAAGCCCAGGATCTAAACTCAAGGGAATTCAGCCCCCCTGGGTTTTAATGCCCAATGTTATGGAGATTAGTCTTCCCTGGTGTGAGGGCTCACTTTTTCTGCCCCTTCTGCAGGCAGCCAGACTCCACCTTTCTGATGCAGCTTCTATTTAGGTGTGGAGTTTGTTTTGCCAGTCTTTGGATCGTTCTCTGGTTCATGGACTTGGATGTGGATGTTATGCAGTTGAAAACATGGGACAGTGTGAGCTCAGGGTCTGCTTAGTCTGCTATTAATTTTTTAAGGGTCTTATTATTTTGGATTTTTGAGACATGGGAAGACAGACTCATCTCACCCATGCACTTCAGGATTTGAAAGGAACGTTCCCACATTTGCTTCTAGTATTTTGTGCTTTGAAACTCTCTTTAATGAGGTATAATTTACATATAACAAAGAGCCTCAAATTAAAGGGTATAATTTGATGAGAATTGATCTCATGGATACAGCACCATGAAGTCACATGCTTTCTCTCTAAACCTTAAATCATGATCCCTTTGTGTCTAGAGCTAATGTTGCTTTTGGAGTAAGGACTTTTTTTTTTTTTTTTTTTTTTTTTTTTTTACATTTTCAGATATTGCCCAGGTGTCTGAAGGCCTGCACTAGGGTACCTACCTCCTTTTCTGATAGACTGTATTCCCGAAAGTATTGCAGTCATTCTACCTTTGGACTTTATCCTGTGTTGTATCTTTCAGTCTGTTCACTTAATTTTGTTGGAGTACTTTAATGCTGAGGGATGCATAATTGGATTGATTTTCACTAAATGGTACGAGCTGCAGTTCCAATCATGACAGAAAGCACGTGCTTCCTGTGTTAGGTACTCAAGAGCAAGGCAGATACCCTGGGCACTTGAGCTGAGTATGTCATTCTGTCTTTTTGCCAGCCCTCTTCCCTTCCCTGGGAGACAAGCGTCTCATTTTGGTCACACAGAAATGTAGGTGAAGTCAGCAGAGAAGGGTCCCTTCTCTTCTCTTTCCTTTGTCTCTCAAACTCCCTGTTGCTGCCTTCTGCCTGTCCCTTTCCCTGACTCAATCCCCCAGGCCCACTGCTCCACTCCAGCCATGATCAGGGTGTCCTCCAGCTGCTGTCCTTCTGCTCTGGCCATCGCTCAGTGAGGAAACTGCAGGATGATTATGTAGTCCATGGGTCTGATCAAGAAATCTCTGCTCCTCAGAGTCCTCCTACACGTGGTGCTGTCTGTGGACACCTGGCATCCTGGGCATGGGTCTGACCCTCACTCCTCTACCAGTCACTGCTGGTCCCTCATCCTTCTCCACCATTAGATCTCAGCCATTTCCTAAGGACAGATACCTATCTGACCCGAAGACATCATGGACTCAGGGAATATTTCCAAAATAAATGAGCATAAGCACCTAGATATAGGAAGGTCCCATCACCCCAGAAAACTCCCTCCACCATTTCCTTTGAAATGTACACATGTCCTTTGAAAAGTACACAGGTACTTTGTTACCTGTGTGTACAGGAACCCCACTGTGTGCACCAATGGGTAGTGAGAGTAGATGGTCCTAGAAGCAGACGCTGACACAGAGACATAACGATGAAAGGTGGATTAGGGGACAGTAGGAAGGACAAAGTGGAGGGGACAGGATGGGCATGGGAAGCATTCAGGTAGATCTGACACATTCTTAAAATGTATATACAAACATGATAGTCTGTCACCATGCACACTCCTCTTCAAATTTCAAAAGAGTTGTCCTACAAGGCAAAGAGATTTTGGTTTATTTCCCTGTGATCTTATGTTTTCCTACATGCATTCTGTCTTCTGTAGTTTATCTGTGGCTGTAGCCTCAGATGAACACTGTAGTGTGTGGCTGCATCTGTGAGATTATGTGTAATAGAAAATGATTGTCTTCAGATCTAGGTCTCTGAATGTACACATTCTCATAATTAGCTTTTCTTTCACTGTGTGGCAGGGCCCGAATTCTAATAGAAAAACGAGGGACATTGTCTTATTTTTTAAAACCGTGATTCCCACTCCCTGGGCTGAGTTGTTAACAGTCCTAGTTTAATGAACTCCTGTGACCATCTTTTTTGGAGGATCATTGTGTGGAGATATCTTAACTGAAACTGTGAGAAGCGTGTTCCCAGAGATTTTGCAGATGCTTTATACACTGAATGTCTTCTTTTTCTCTTGTTCTTAGAAACAAATATTACCCCTGTTTTCACAGATAACACAGCTGAGGCTCTATGTAGTTCCCACTGAGAACTGTTATTAGGGCTGAGACAGCAGGAACACAGGCAAAGCCTCAGGATATTGTGAGAGAAGTTTGAGGAGATGCAAAGCTGTAGTCAGGGTGATGACAGGGGTCCAGCAGGGGTGGCATCCAGCCCTGAGTTGTAGGATGACTCAGCTGATCTAGAACCTGTCTCCACTTTTAGTCTCACTGAGGGATATGAACTTGGGCATACAGCATTTTCATAAGAACAAGTTAAATTCCCCATATCTCCAGGGCTCTTTTCCCCCCACAAATATGTAGAACCTTCAGGAAAATCCAGGGAGACAAGAATCTTTTTAGGTGATTACCTGCGTGCACTTTGGCAACACACTGACATTTTGCAGATGAACAGTGCATTGTGCACTGAGAGCGGTCCCACATAGCAGCTCCGTATGGACCTCACACTCCCTGCTCAGGCTGTGGCCAGGAATGACCTCCAGCTGCATCTCACTGACCCCCAACACCCTCCCCTCTGCACCTCCTCAAACTCTGCTTATTGTGCTCAACTTCCCTTCTATTCCTGTATGATTCAAGTCTCCCCCGGTTTTGCACTGGATCCTTCACTGGTGTTTCCATCATGGTGATCACAAGGTCTGCATCGTTTAATGAATGTCCCTCTTTCACACAGGACACCTGATGCTCTAAAAGTTAGAGAACCCAACACATTGTGTCTCCAACATACGCCCCAGTACTGCTGATGCGTCTGCTTTTGTGTAAAAAATCCTCTTTCATTTGACAAGAGAAACGTATAGCTCACTGTATTACAGGGACATGACACTGCCCATTGTATGTATGTCCTGAGAAACTTGAGATATGCTACAGTGTCCTCAGGCAGTTTGTAGTTGGATTGCCAAGACTCACAACCATCTCTACATCAGTGCCACAAAGTCAATCATGAAGAAGATGAATATACTTTACCAGCCACTCATCCAGTTCAGGTCATCTTAACAAATAGAGTAGGTGGAGGAGGGGGATGTGGCCTATAGCCCATGACTGGTGGTGAAGGGTGGTCCACAGGGTACAGCCTGCAAGGCAATCCTGGGAAAGGACCAGGACTCTTGCATACAAAATAGCCTGCGGAAAAGAAATGAGAGGTATGTTCATAGGACAGAACCGAGCACCAACACCAGCAAAAAGCGGAAACTCAAAGCAGCAGTGCTCATATCCTACTAGCTTCCCCACCACCAGGTTCCAAGAGGGCAGCATCAGTGCCAAAATCTCTACCCATACTTTGGGTTCCACTTACAGCTTTGGGGTGGGAAGAGGATGTGATTGGGGTAAACTAATGTCCCCACGTGTCTGGAAACATAGAAACAGCAAGCGTCCTTTTCCTAGAAGATTTATAGGCTGAATACTAAATTAACAAAGTAGCATATTCCAGATAGGAAGTCAACTATGTCCAGGATCACACTCCACCCTTCATCCCCTCCACCACAGAGGCTGTTTATTGTTTATGTGAAGAACTACAGAATGAGAAGGAATGACAAAGCCAGTGTCCACACATGGAATCATAGCCCTCGTGGTTCAAAGTTCTGCCTCTAAGCCCCTGCCTGTGTCCAAACTACTGTCCCGACAATGGGATCTCCTCCTCTTTGGAAGTGCTATCCATGGGCACAGTGAGGGCCTGTAGAAGACCTGGGAAAGCATGCTCTTAGAGAAACAGGTAGCCTATACATGTTAGTTGGGTTCAGCTAATTTATTTGAATTCAGAGGTACTTCTCAGCTTAAGTGCAGTACACTTTGCAGGGTAATTGTGTCCTCTGGAAAAATGAGCTGAAATTCTAAAAGACAAAATTAACACAAATGCACTTTGATGTCTGGTGTAAGTTTCCATGTTTTAGCTGTACCTGTGACACAGGACACGAGAGAACGTGCTCAGGTGAACACAAGCGAAGGACACCGTGGGGACTTGCCACACAGGTAATTTTGGATTTTTTCTCTTCACAAATTAAGTTCCAGTGCATGTTTTCTATGACAAATATGCCACCTCTTATAGTTCAGAGTGTGTGTGCCCAGGGCACACCTGAAGGGATTCTGGACAGCATGTTTACCAAAATGCTGATAGGTATGAAATTTACTTTGTCTAAGACCATTGTAAATGACACATACAAAAATATAAGTTGGAGTGAAGGCAGTTCGCATTTTCAAGTTGTAAGGATACCCACAGATTTTTCTGAGCACGTTAAAACCCTCAATAGAAGGAAACAGGAGAGGAGGAAACAGCAAGAGCAATGATTCCACATTGAGGAGATCCACAAAGAATGAGGCAAGGTAGGAGACTTCCAAGTGGAGTGTGGTGTCATCCTCCTTGATTTATTCCAGGAACACATTAGAAAAGCCCTATGGCCCCCACCTTTAGGCATGCTTAGCTGCTCAAGTTACCACAAACAGATGCCAGCTGGGAAAGAGGGAAGCCTGTAGACTCGGCGGTAAAGGTTTTGCATTTGGGAAAAAAAAAAAAAAAACAAAAACAGCAGACAGGCCATACTTCACACAAACCAGAGAAAATGGCAGGAGGGTGTCCTGTACAGAAAGATGTGGCGGTCTGTAAAGAATTAGAACTGAAAATGGCCACAGCATTTACTTTGTGCTTCACGGCAGTTTTGGCAGAGCCAGTGTCGATGTCACTCTTGGTTGTGACTCCTACTTCTGGACCTGCAAAAGGCTCTAGAAGGGATGGAGGTTTATTTTGATTTGCGTAGACTGTTTGGAGGTCAAAAACAAAACAAAAAACCCTCCCCTCATACTTCGAACAACTTAAACTCTTTGTCCCAGTGAGATCCCAAATTACATGCACAGGGTGTCTCACATGCCTCCGGTGATACCCAAAAAGAACTTGAAGAACCATCCCTTGTAACTTGATGAAGACTCCTAAAAGCCCTGACTCAGATGTATTCACTCAGCAAACAACTATGGATGGCTGGGGGCACAACTAGATGGACGTACGTTACATTGTGCCTCATGCCTCACAGATCCCAGCACGTGGACTGTGTACAGGGCATTTCTGCTGAAGCGCTATGTCTGATTTTCTGCATACGGCCCCATTCCTTTTCCACAAGAGACGCCTGTACCAACCCATTGTGGGGGAAAGGACAAAGATGAGATCCTGAGAAACTTTTGAGGAATGTGGTAATGGCAGCAGACACATTCCCCTTGCATGACAATATCTGTGGTACCACCTCTGCACCTTGGCCCAAGACCTAACAGCAACAAAATAAGGTGAGTGTGTTTTACAAGTCAACTCCTAGTGCTCAGATCATCTTACCAAGTGTTGCAGGTGGAGGGGTTCTGAGTGGCCTCAGGGCCACTAAGGTTCAGGAGGTGGACGTGCGTAATAGTCCATGGGGGCGGGGCGTCTCCAGGGTAGGGCATGCAGAATCGTCCAGTTAACGGAGGAGGTCCCCAGGATCCAGACTGCCCTGCAGAATTGACAGCTACATCCATATGCCAGACAAGAGAACCAATACCAAAAGCAGCTGTAACCCAGAGAAGAATGTGTCAGCACCTGCCACCTTCTCTACCACCAGGATCCAAGAGAGTAGCATCAGTACCTGAAAACTCTGTCCCTACCACTGGATACCACCTACAGCTTGGGGTAGTAGATGCAAGAGGTTAACCTACTGCCACCACACATCACTGCCCATGTCTGTGGAAGAAAATGGCAAGGGTCCTGTCCTAGAGGGTTAACAGAAGTAATTACAGATTAATGAAGTAGCATTCTCCAGACAGGCAGCCATCGATGTCCAGGTTCACCCTGCATCCCTCCTCTACAGCAACTCCAGATGCTCTGCTTTTGGTATATTAAGAACACACACACACAAAAAATAAGTGGGAATACACGGCTCATATTCTGCTCATGGAATCACAGCCACTCCTGGCAAAACGTTCTGCAGCCGGACCCTCTCTATGCCTCCTCTGCTCTTCTCCCTGAGAAAGGAGTCTTCCCTCTTGAAGTGTTGTCAAAGGCCTCTGAGACCTCTGGGGAGTGGAGGATGCCTGGAATCCTGCAGGGGAATGAGAGTCCTCTGTGAAGAACAAGTTACTTGTGGTGAATGTCTACAAAGCTCAGATGTGTTCATCTTAATTCATAGGGAATTCTGACTTTAAGCATACTACAGGACACAGAGTAATTATGTGCAACAGAAAAAAAGAAGGAGAAATTCACATAACAGATTTCATGCAAGTGTTTTGGTACAAAACTCCTGGTATGTGTCATGAGACTGTATGAGCTCTAACAGTGACTGGGGACACAACCAAAAACTGCTCATAGAAACACAATTGAAGGACACAGTGTTCAAACTATTTTTACCTAAGGTATAGGTGGAGGATTCCAGGCAAGTCATTTACCAACAAAGACAGGAAGGTGATGACTGATGACACTGGCTTTATCTAGGACTACTCTAAATGGCACAGGGCACAGCATATAAAGTTGGAGTCATGAGGTCGTTTCTAACCGGTTCATCTCCTAGCCAGAATCAAGAAAGAAAGACACAGCAACCACACTCTTCCCACAGAGGTGAGATCTGCAAGGGGTCACCCAGGCCAGGAGACTTCTGTTTGGAGTGTGCAGTCATCCTCCTCTCGTTATTTCTTGAAACTCACGGAAAAACCTAAAGGTACTCAGTCTCTAAGCGTTTTTGGCTTCTAAACTTACCACAGAAAGCTGACAGACTAAAAATTGAGAAGCCTGTGGGCTCCTGGGTTATGAGTATGCGTTTCAAAAACAAAGAAGAAATAGACATATCACACAACACGCAAAACAAGACAAGGCTGGGTGAGCGTGCTGTACATAAAGATGAGGGTTTCCCAAAAGAGTTACAACTGAGAATGGCCCCGGCATTTACCTTGTCCTTGTCTGCATTCTTGGTACAGCCAGAGTCGCTGTAACTCACAGAGGTTTCAGCAGTTTCTCAATCTGCTAAAGACCCTAGAAGGGACAGAGGTTTATTCTGCTTTCAGAGGACTGGGCATAATGAAAACAATCCCTCAACTCATTCCTCAAATATCTTAAACTTTTCCCTTCAGTCAGGTCCGTGACCAGAGGCAGAGGGTATCCCACATGCCTCAGGTGACCCCCAAGGATAAGGGAGAGAACCATCCCCTCACCTTGATAAAGACCTCACGGTGCTCTAGTTCATGTTGTTTCATAATTAATCACATAACTGTGGACAGGTCAGGCACAACTAGCAATTTAGAATTCATCAGTAAAACAGTTTTCTCAGTATACATCATGGGAAATCACGATTTCATTACAGATAAAGAATTAATATGAGGATGCTTGGATTCATAATCCGTCTCTTAATTTTGGCTCAGGTCACGATCTCACAGCTTGTGAATTCAAGCCCAGCGTTGGGTTCCTCACTGACAGTGTGGAACCTGCTTGGCATTCTGTCTCTGCCTCTCTCAAAATAAATAAACTTAAAAAAAAAAAAGATTAACATTGAGAATACTGGTTTGGTGTATATCCTCAATGAGTCCTCAAGAAGCGTGCATTTCTTCTGACTTCAGGCAAATTGTTCAATCTCTCAGCTTATCTACAAGCTGCCTTCCACATGAGAGCAGTTAGTATATAACTAAAGACTAATGTTACACTATAGAGAAATGGAAAACTGTGAGAAGTTAGCAGTGAAGCTGCAGAGTTACACTGATACCATCAGGGGACTAAGCTAAGCTTTATGGAACTTCAATTGAGGGATGTAGGAGTACAGTTCCCAAAAACAAACAAAAAGAAAGACCGTTAAAACTAGTGAATAAATGACCTTCTCCTCAAATAAACTAAAGTCTTCACATTGAGTCCGGGTGGGAAGAAGGATGATGCCCATGTCCTGTCATCCTTTCCAGGCTCTTCAGACAGGGGGATGCTAGAGGAGGTGAGAGGGTCACCGGTAGAGGAGGGGCATGAGCTCCACCAGTCTCAGGGACAAGTGCCTCACTGACTGCGGCAGCAGAGGAGAACACCCTTCTGTCACCCCTTCAGACCACCTGCTGTCCTTAGTGCTTGTGATTCTTTCCAGACCACACAATGATCATCCACAGGAACAAGCTGCACAGCAGAAGTTAGATTGCGGCACATCACAACGTG
The DNA here is from genome assembly GCF_024362965.1 of Panthera pardus. Classification (NCBI taxonomy): domain Eukaryota; kingdom Metazoa; phylum Chordata; class Mammalia; order Carnivora; family Felidae; genus Panthera; species Panthera pardus. Next base: position 25,843 of record NW_026526825.1, read on the forward strand.
CCTCTTACCTCTCCTCGGAGGGTTCTGCGTCTCTGGTCTTGCAGCCATTGGTTTCTGCCTCGTGTATCCCTCAGGCAGCCTCTTTGCTTCCATCCCGTCCAGTCTTGGATACAGAAAAATAATGGACTTCTATAAGAGTTGTAACACCACGTCGTCTACTAGACAACTAACAGTGCAGGCGTCATCCCTGGAAACACCCATAAAAACGCAAGTCAAATGACCACACCTGTATTTCAAGTAAGCGACCTCCCTGCCCTGCTCCACCATCTCCCTGTCCCAGATCTGAGTCTTGATCTGGGGGAGAAAAAACACATCCACCTTCAGTCGGAAGGTGGTGCCACACTGTGCACCAAAGAAAGAGGAGGAAACAAGAAAACACTTACCTAGTTGTCCTGAGCATTCTTCTCATGAACTGCAAGCTGAAAAAGCCAACAATGACAAGCCCATGGTTAGGGATTCCAAGGGCCACTACACTCACCCGCGTGAGGTGCTAAGGGTTCAGTATGTCAGGCAGAACTCAGGTTACCTGGTATCTAAAGGGGAGCTCTGCCTGCTGCAGCTGTTCCCGTGTTTGTTCAATTTGTTGCCTGTGAGTTACAATTGCTCTTGTCAGATAAGGCCCAATATTGGGTATGATTTTAAATAAGCTGCCCACGTTCCCAACAACCTCATATCTGTCCCCTGATACAATTTATTCTTACACATGAAACACTTTGCCCATGATTATCAATGTACAGTAGGATCAAAGCTCTTGTTACATCCTTTCCTTACGCATTATTCCATGCCTGTAGGGTTCAGAGTTCATAGAATTCCTTCCCATTTTCAATCTTTCTCTAACTCATCATGTGACAAGTGTCTTTTATCATAAAGATCTATTCTTCTATAACTTATATCCTCACCATGTTTCCCAGGGTTGCAAAGACGAGGGCCATGAAATGGCACTACCACGTTGATGGGTATGATTCATTGTATGACACACTGCTTTCCTACAGATGATGACAATTGACACCACCCCCGAGGAATGTTAGCATGGACAAAGTTTCCACACAGTCTGGCCACTACTTGAGATCTGCAAATGTTTATAAACTTGATTGTTTTATTCTTTCTAAACTTACCTTTTTTATCTGTTAATACTCTATGTATATGTTGACTTTAAACATTGCAAAAAGATTAAAAACCAAAAAATGAACAGCGGTTTCATGAGCTTCTGGTAATTACTAGCTGAACTCACTTGTACTTGTTTATTTCTTCTGTAGCTATTTTCTTTTTTTTCCTAATGTTTATTTTTGAGACAGAGAGAGAGTGAGCACATGCATGAGCGGGGGAGGGACAGAGAGAGATGTAACAGAATCTGAAACAGGCTCCAGGCTCTGACCTGTCAGCACAGAGCCTGACATGGGGCTCGAACTCCCGGACTGTGAAATTATGACCTGAGCTGAAGTTGGACGCTTAAACGACTGAGCCACCCGGGCGCCCCTTCTGTAGCTATTTTCAAATTTTACCTGCAGCTGCCAGCTGATTCTTCTTTGCCGCCAGTTCACAGTGTCATTTTCAGCTTCCTAAGATGGGAAAAATGCATACACAGTCAGGACCAAGGTCCAGAAGTTCTCCCTTTTTACCTCCCAGCACTCTTGAAGGCCTATGCAAATATCCCTTCCCCCACTTCTCCCATAAATGCACAGACTGACAACCCAATCAGAGAAATGAAGTGAACACCCCATTTAAGTTCAAGAAAATTCAACTTCTGTCTGCTGCCACGTCTCTACTATTGGAACTGTCTTTCTAGTTCTCTTGTTTCGTCTCCTTTATCATAAAGTCATCAAATAACATTGTATTTTGTGCCTTCCCAGAGTTGGTCTTTTGTTTGAGATGGCGAAGACTCATTTCATCAGTGAGTGAAAAACCATATCTGACCAACTGTACCCATTAGGATGAAGCAGGGGATCATCACTAGTCTTATACCTCCGTGGGGAGCCCTAATTCTCAGTCCAAAAGTTGTACCATGACACAGGCAATCACCTGAAAGACGACCTTCCAGATTATGGTTTCACTAACATTGCAGCTCACTCCCAGACATTGCTAGAGTTCAGGACTGCAACCCCTGCCTCCACCTTCAAAAGGCCAATCTTAGAACAACATCATCTCCTGACGTACAACCTGATATGAACTGGCACACAGTCTGGGTTTACTTCCAGGAAAGAGATTTCAGGTGGAAAACTCTCAACTTCATGGAGCCAAATCTACTTTAACAAGACTCATTCCATTGATAGTGAAGGCAGCCAAAGGCAATGCTTGGCAAGGCTGGGTTGCTGTGTTGCCCTCAGACTATTTTCTTTGTGGTGTTGACTGAGATGGTTTCAACTTGACACTTCATGTACTCAAGAATCACATGAAAAATTGAAAATCTCTTAGAAAATGACACAAAAGCACTAGACAGAGAAAGGCACATGCATTTCCTTCTGGCCTCTCAGGCAGTCCTTCGGCAAATGCTTGCTGGAGTGGTTGTAATGTAGTGGCTCTGTTGTAAGGGGTTGAAGATAGACAGGTGATCAGGGTGCTGTACCCACTCACAGGAAGAGCTTACGAGTTAACAAAAACAAGATGCCAGTGAGACAGAGCAAGCCCTAACCCCAGCTATGGGAAGGATGAACATAAAGTGAGTCTCCAGGGAAGAGAAGGCTTCACTTTCCAACACGAGTGAGGGTCTCAAGTCCCCCATCTCCTCCTGAGAACAAAAGGAAATACTGTACAAAGGAGGAGACATGTGACTGAATGCACCAAGTATCTGACAACCCCACGAAGACACACAAGACCAAGATGGAGAAGAAGGAAGCCCAGGACAAAGCCAGACTGGCAGTTGGACCCAAACTCCCTAGGACTCATCATTGATGTGGGGGGCATACATTTGAACGCCAAAGAAGCTGAAGAACTTTATGGGCACAGAGTTAGAAGTAAACAAGTGTAGTTCAGGGGCGGCCAGCAAAGATGAGCCCTAGTGAAGCTGCAGGCTTTGGCCAAGACTCAGAAGAGTTACACTTGAAAAATCGGGGGACAGGAAACAACTTGACTTTCTTACGGATTGGGCCTGCAGTGAACAATCTCACTGGCAGAATGGATGCAGGGATCCAGTACTGCTGGTACCCCTACCCACTTTCCAGAAAGCAACTTCCATTGTTTCTGCAGCAAGATAATTCATTTTTTTCCCCACACATTTTTGACCCATGTCTGGTCCTGAACAAAAATGACCTAATTGCTGGGCGACAAAACAGTGTGATGCGATTGAAACCTACAGGACAGTGTAGGTGATTCCAGAGTGGATCCAGGTATTAAAGTTATTAATGATGGTACCTTCCCTCTTCCGCCCCCAAAACATGACACAATGTGTGGCAAGCACTTAGGAGAAAGGAAAATGCAGGTTACGTTACAGAAAGCAAGGTAGGAAGGGAAGGTCCAATTCTACTGAATGCATTGGGCAAAAATACTCTGGACCCAGTTCCAAAAGAAATACAATTATCTCTACTGGCTGCCATGTTCTCCCATACAATCTGGTCCTTGTGACAGTTGTCACGTGAACATCTTACTTTTCTAAATATTTTTTAACGTTCATTCATTTTTTGATAGAGACAGAGTGCGAGTTGGGTAGGACTAGAGGAAGATATAGAATCCAAAGCAAGCTCCAGGCTCTGAACTGTCAACACAGAGCCTGACATGGGGCTTGAACTCATGGACCCTGAGATCATGACCTGAGCCGAATTTGGACGTTCAACCGACTGAGCCACCCAAGCGCCCCATCTTACTTTTTTGAAGGCACTTTTCTTTGTTCATAGAATTCTTCCAGGTTATGTGCTTTCTCCTTCAGCTGTTTGACTTTTGCTTCCTTTGTGGCTTTCACAGACCTCAATGCATTATGCTTGTCTTCCAGGGCGTTTTTATTTTCTGGAAAAAAAAAAAAAAAAGGTGTTTTCTTGATAAATGGGCACATGACCTGAGTCTTGATTTTGGTGAGACAGAAAAAGGGCAAGAACCATGAAGGCATGAAAGTATTCTTTCCCTTACCAATGCAAAGTCATTGCCATCATATGGGGATTTCTCCCCAACAGAAAATATAACTTCTAGTTGACAGTTATTGGACCTCAAGGCTCTTAGCTCTACATCCTCGAATTCAACATTTGCATCTGTGGTTAAGACAGATATGAGGAAAGACTTTCACGGAAAACTGATCACACAACAATTTGTACCTCACACAGCAAGATCTTGCATTGCAATCAACAAACACTTTGAGGCATGAATATAACTAGAAGACAAAGATGATGGAAAATAGTTCATGTCTAACAACTCATGGCTTTCTTAGTGGTATACATATGTATGTATGTATGTATGTATGTATGTATGTATGTATGCCTGTTTATCCCCCATTCACGTTGAAAATTTACTATTCAGCATTCAGAGAGAAAGAGACTATTGAGCACCTGGGTGGCTCAGTCAGTTGAGCATCAGATTCTTGATTTTGGGTCAGGTCATGATTGTAGGATCATGTGATCCAGACCTGTGTTGGGCTCCACACTGAGTGTGAATCCTGCTTAAGATTCTCTCTCTTTCCCTCTGCCCCTCTCCCCCACTTGCATTTCCCCTCACTAAAATTAAAAAAAAAAATCATAAACCATAATTTAAACATATTTTTTAAAGGGAAAGGATTATACACTTTGGCTATCACCCTTTCTCTCTCAACTATATTTGGGTATTTTCTACATATCTTGGAGGGCAGAGTTGAATGATTGATAATTACCGAGTTGTGAAAATAAAAGATAACTCCTGGTCCTTGAAATAGCAAATCTCATCTTGGCGGTCCTAGTAAAATTCCAGCTCATTGGTCAGAAAGAGTTTTGGCTCCCAGAGGTCCACTGTGTACTATGGTAAAGGGCAGGCAAATATGCTGTGCTCACTTCACTCAATGAACAAAAACCCTCCAAAGCCAAATTACAGTAAAACTCAGCAGCCAACTCTTACCACTTCCTGATTCTTCACACTTCTTTCTCTCTCTCTGAGTTTGCAAGGTATCAAGTGTACTTTGAACGGTGTCATTTAAAATTTCATTAAAGTTGGTGCCTGGGAGGCTCATTCAGTTAAGCATCTGATTTCAGCTCAGGTCGTCATCTCATGGTTTGTGAGTTTGAGCCCTGTGTCGGACTCTGTGCTGACAGCTCAGAGCCTGAGGCCTGCTTTGGATTCTGTGTCTCCCTCTCTCTCTGCCCCTGTCTCTCTCTCTCTCTAAAATAAATAAACATAAATAATTTTATGTTTACTTGTACTCAACAAGTACAAAAATATAGAGATCATACCGTGCACAGTTTCAGACCCCAATGCTATGAAACTCTAAATCAACCACAAGAAAAAAATTGGAAAGATAACAAATACTTGTAGACTGAAGAACATCCTATGGAACAATGAATAGTGGAATGCAAGCTGCTGCAGTCACTCTGGAAAACAGTACGGAGGCTCCTCAAAAAGCTAAAAAGAGAACTATCCTACGACACAGCAATTGCAATACTAGGCATTTATCTAAGGGATACAGGTGTGCTGTTTTGAAGGGACACATGCACCCCCAGGATTATAGCACCACGATCAACAATAGCCAAAGTATGGAAAAAGCCCAAATGTCCATTGATGGATGAATGGACAAAGAAGATGTGGTGTGTGTGTGTGTGTGTGTGTGTGTGTGTGTGTGTGATGGAGTATTACTCAGCAATCAAAAAGAATGAAATCTTGCCATTTACAACTACATGGGTGGAACTAGAGGGTATTATGCTAAGTGAAATTAGTAGAGAAAGACAAATATCATATGACTTCACTCATAGGAGGTTTTTGAGACACAAAACAGATGAACATATAATGGAAGGGAAACAAAAATAAAAACAGGGAGGTGTACAAAAGAAGTGCACACATAAATATGGAGAACAAACAGTGGGTTACTGGAGGGGTTGTGGGGCGGATGGACTAAATGGGTAAGGGGCACTAAGGAATCTACTCATGAAATAACTGTTGCACTGTACGGTAACTAATTTGGATATAAATTGTAAATAATAAAAACTAAAATTAAAAAAAAGAATGAATGGGTGAACCAAGAAGTTAAAGGGAAAATTAAAAAGTACATGGAAGCCAATAAAACTGATAACACCACAGTCCAAAACCTCTGGGATGCAGCAAAGATAGTCATAAGAGGAAGTTTAGCAATCCAGGCCTTCCTAAAGAGGGAAGAAAAGTCTTAGATACATAACGTAAGCTTATACCTTAAAGTAATGGAAAAAAGATCATCAAATAAAATCCAAATCCAGAAGAAGACAAGAAATGATAAAGATTACAGCAAAAATCAATGCTTTCAAAACTGAAAACAAAAACAAAAACAAACAACAACCCCCCCCACACACACAAACAGTAGAAGAGATCAATGTAACCAGAAGCTAGTTCTTTGAAATAATTAATAAAATTGATAAACCACCAACCAGTTGGATCAAAAAGAATAAGGAAAGGACCCAAATAGATAAAATCAAGAATGAAAGAGGAGAGATCACAACCAAAACAGCAGAAATACAAAAAAGAATAAGAGAATATTATCAGCAATTATATACCAATAAAATGGACAATCTGGAAGAAATGGACAAATTCCTAGAAATATGCAAACTATGAAAACTGAAAGAGGAAGAAATAGAAATTTTGAACAGACCCATAACCAGTAAAGAATTGAATTAGTAATCAAAAATCTCCCAAAAAAACAAGAGCCCAGGGCCAGATGGCTCTCCAGGGGAATTCTACCAAACATTTAAGGAAGAGTTAACACCTATTCTCTTGAAGCTGTCCCAAAAATAGAAATGGAAGGAAACATCCAAACTCTTCCTATGAGTTGGCATTACCTGGATTCCAAAACTAGACAAAGGTCCCACTAAAAAGTAGAAGTATAGACCAATTTTCATGATGAACATGGATGCAAAAATCTTCCATAAGATATTAGCCAACCAGATCCAATGATACATTTAAACTTTATTCACCACGACCAAGTGGGATTTAACCTGGAATGCAAGGCTGGATTGATATCCACAAAATAATCAATGTGATTCATCACATCAATAAAATAAAGACAAGAACCACATGACGCACTCAATAGATGCAGAGAAACCATTTGACAAAATACAGCATCCTTTCTTGATAAAAGGATTCCACCAAAAAACTGTTAAATGATCCATGAATTCAGCAAAGTGGCAGGGTATAAAATTAATGCACAGAAATTAGTTGCATTCTTATACACAAACAAAAAAGCAACAGAAAGAGAAATCACAGAATCCATCCCGTTTACAATTGCACCAAAACCCATAAAATACCTAGGAATAAATCTAACCAAAGAGGTGAAAAATCTATGCACTTAAATCTATAGAAAGATTATGAAAGAAATTGAAGATGACAAACACAGAAAAACGAAAAACATTCCATGCGCCTGGATAGGGAGAACAAATATTGTTAAAATGTCAATAGTACCCAAAGCAATCTCCATATTCAATGCAATGCCTATCGAAATAACACCAGCATTCTCCACAGAGTTACACAAACAATCCTTCAATTTGTATGGAACCAGAAAAGACCCCGAATAGCCAAAGCAATCTTGAAAAAGAAAACCTAAGTAGGAGGTATCACAATCCTGGACTTCCAGCTGTATTAGAAAGCTGTAATCATCAAGACAGTATGGTACTGGCACAAGAACAGACACTCAGATCAATGGAACAGAACAGGAACACAGAATTGGACCCACAGATGTATGGCAAACTAGTCTTTGACCAAAAGAAAGAAGATCCAATGGAATAAAGACAGTCTCCTCAGCAAGTGTGCTGGGAAAACTGGACTGTGATATGCAGAAGAATGAGCCTGGAGCACTTTCTCACACAAAAAGACACTCTAAACGGATGTAAGACCTAAATGTAAGATAGGCAGCCATCAAAATCCTCAAGGGGAAAGCAGGCAAAAACCTCTTAATGTTGGCGTCCACATCTTCTTACCCAATACATCTCCAGAGGCAAGGGAAACAAAAGCAAAACTGGAGTATTAGGACCTCATCAAAATAAAAACCTTCTGCACAGAGAAGGAAACAATCAGCAAAACTAAAAGGCAACCAACAGAATGGGAGAAGATATTTGCAAATGACATATGAGATAAAGGATTAGTATTCAAAATCTATAAAGAACATACCAAACTCAACACCCAAAAAACAAGTAATCCAGTGAAGAAATGGGCAAAGACACGAGCAAACACTCCTCCAAGGAAGACATCCAGATGGCCAACCGACACATGTAAAAATGCTCAAAATCACTCATCATCATATCAGGAAAATACAAATTAAAACCACAATGAAACACCCCCTCACCCCTGTGAGAATGGCTAACATTAACAACGCAGGCAACAACAGATGTTGGCGAGGAAATGGAGAAAGAGGAACTCTTGCACTGCTGGTGCACTGGCTTGCACTGCTGGTGCAGCCACTCTGGAAAACAGTAGGTAGGTTCCTCAAAAAATGAAAAAGACTGTTCTACAACCCAACAGGTGCACTAGTAGGTATTTATGCAAGGGATACAGATATGCTACTTCGAAGGGACACGTGAACCCCAAAGTTTATAGCAGTACTATCAACAATAGCTAAAGTATGGAAAAAGCCCAAATGTCCATCGATGGAGGAATGGATAAAGACGTGGTATACATACATACATACATACATACATACATACATAGTATGTATATGTGTGTGTGTGCGTGTGTGTGTATACACATACATACATACACACACCCTGGAATATTACTTAGCCATCAAAAAGAATAAAATCTTGCCATTTGAAACTACATGGATGGAGAGCCTTCTGGACCTAACACTAACCGTAAACATAACCCTAACCATAACCCTCACCCTACACTTAACCCTATCTAGCACATGAAAAGTAAACCGGATCCACAGCCGCACATGTGCCTTCATTTCAGACCTCCATGGAATTAACAACATTGGTGTCACTTCAGCCTTAGCAACTTCCCTGTACCGAACACTTACCCTAGCTAAGTGTCTATCCCCATGGAGACCCAATTCCAAAGTCTGACAACAGCACGCACATGGGTTCGAGAATCGGTGCAACAATACCCGGAATTGAACATGGAACATCACCACCATTTCTTTTGCAAGGTGTGATTGCAGCTGCACGACAGGATTCCTGAGGCCTATTCCAAGGGTGGCCCAAACATCTCTCTGGTCTTGGATCTTATGAACTGATACTGACCGGCACGCTCCCTTATGTACTCCACTCAGCCCTTCGGGGAGACAACTGCACTGTTGTGGGTTCAGTGCCTGGAGCCTCCTGGGACCTAAAACTAACGCTACCCATAACCCTAAACATAACCCTCAACTTACACCTAACCCTATGTCTAATTGAACCCTATACTTGACCCCCACCTTCTCTAGGGCCCTCAACACAGCCCTCGAGGGAGATCATTAGACTGGAGTCGCTTCAGCCCTGTCGACTTCCTTGGACTGAACCCTAACCCTAGCTAAGGCTTTCTCCCCATGGGGACCCAATTCTAAAATCTGACAACAGCACCCACAAGGATTCGAGAATCGGTGCAAAAATACTCAGCATGGAACATGGAACATAACCACGTCATTTAAAAGCACGACTGCAGTTGCACAAGAGGATTCCTGAGGCCTACCCGAAGGGTGGCCCATACATATGCCTGGCCTTGGAACCCAAAGACTAATCCTGACAGGCACCCTCCCTTGTGTCCTACACTCAGCCCTTCGGGGATACAATTGTTCTGCTGTGCGTTCAGTGCCTGGAGCTTGCTGGGTTAGGACCTAACCCTAACCCTAATCATAACCCTAATCGTAAACTTCAACCTACACCTAACCCTATCTCTAACCCAAACACTACACTTGACCTGCACACTCGCATGGACACTCAATTCAGCCCTCCAGCGAGATCACGAGACTGGAGTCTCTTCGGCCATGGCCACACCGCTGGAATGAACTCTAACCCTAGCTCTGGCTCTGTATGCATTGGGACCCAATTCCAATGTCTGACAACAGCTCTCACACTGGTTCAAGAATTGGTCCAGAAATAGTTGGCATGGAACTTGGAACATCACCATGTCACTTCCAAAGTGCAACTGCAGCTGCACGGGAGGAATCCTGAGGCCTACCCAAAGGGTGGCCCATACATTTGTTTGGTCTTGGAACCCAAATACGAAGACTGATGGGCACCCTCCCTTGTGTACTACACTCAGCTCTTCAGGTTGACACCTGCTCTGTTTGGGGTCAGTGTCTGGAGTCTCGTGGGACCTAAACGTAAACCTAACAGTACCCCTAACCATAAATATCACCCTACACCGAACCCTATCTATCTCATTAAGTCTACACCAGACCCACAGCTGCGCATGTGCCCTGACTTCAGAGCTCCATGGAATTCACAACACTGGAGTTGCTTTGGCCCTGGTGACATTCCTGGACCAAACCCTAAACCTATATAAGTGTCTCTCCCATGGGGAAACAAGTCCAAAATCTGACAATAGCACACACAAGGTTCGAAAACAGGTGTAGAAATACTTGGCATGGAATATATATCATCACCATGTTATTTCCAAACCATAACCCTAACTGTACCCCTAACAATTACCCTCACCCTACACCTACCCCTATATCTAACCCTACCCTACATTGAACCACACCCTTGAATGTGCCCTCAATTCAGCCCTCGAGGGAGATCACGAAAATGGAGTTGCTTCAGGACTGGCAACTTCCCTGGACCAAACCCTAATGCTAGCTAAGGCTCGGGGACCCAATTCCAAAGTCTGACAACAGTACACAAATGGGCTCGAGAATCAGTGCAGAAATACTTGGCATGGAACGTGGAACATCACCATGTCATTTCCAAAGCGCGACTGCAGCTGCACGAGAAGCTTCCTGAGTCCTACATGAAGGGTGACACATACATTTCTCTGTCTTTGGAAGACAAAGGCTAATCCTGACCGGCACCCTCCCTTGTGTACTCCACTCAGCCCCTCGGGTTAACACCAGCTCTGCTATGGGATCAGTGTCTGGTGTCTTCTGGGACCTAAAACTAACCCTAATCCTAAACATAATCCTTACCCTACACCTAACCCTATCAACCTCAATAAGCTACACCAGACCCATAGCCACGCAAGTACCCTCACTTCAGCCCCCCCATGGAATTCACAAAACTGCTATGGCTTCTGCCATGGTGACGCCCCTGGACCGAAACCTAACCCTAACTGAGGCTCTGTCCCCATGGGGACCCAATTCCAAAGTCTGACAAGAGCACGCACATAGGTTCGAGTATCAGTGCAGAAATACTTGACATGGAACGTGGAACATCACTATGTCATTTTCAAGGCGGAACTGTAGCTGAACGAGAGGATTCCTGAGGCCTATATGAAGCTTGCCCAATATTTGTTTGGCATTGGAAACCAAAGACTAATTCTGACTGGCACCTTCCTTTGTGTACTCCACTCAGCCCATTGGGGAGACAACTGCTCTGCAGTGGGGTCAGTGCCTAGAGACTCCTGGGACCTAACCCTAGCCCTAACGTAACCCTAACCATAACCTTCATCCTACACCTAACCCTAACATTAACCCTAACCCTACACTTGACCCGAACTGTCGCATGGGCCCTCTATTCAGTCCTCGAGAAAGATCACGAAACTGGAGTCGATTCACTCCTGCTGACTTCCCTGGACCTAACACAAACCCTAGGTAAGGCTCTCTCCCCGTCAGAACCCAATTCCAAGTCTGACAACAGTATGCACACGGTTTCGAGAATCTGTACACAAATACTCGACATGGAATGTGAAACATCACTATCTCATTTCAAGCGCGACTGCAGCTGCATAAGATGAATCCTGAGGCCTACCTGAAGGGTGACCCTTACATTTTTCTGGCCTTGGAACCCAAAGACTAGTCCTGACTGACACCCTCCCTTGGGGACACCACTCACCCCTTCGTGGAGACAACACCACTGTTGTGGGTTCAGTGCCTAGAGCCTCCTGAGACCTAACCCTAACCCTAATCATAACCCTAAACACAACCTTCACCCTACACCTAACCCTATCTAGCACACTAACTCTAAACCAGATTCACAGCTGCGTATGTGCCCTCACTTCAGCCCTCTATGGAATTCAAAACACTGGTGTCGCTTCGGACTTGGCGACTTCCCTATACTGAACCCTGACCCTAGCTAAGTGTCTATCCCCATGGGGACTCATTTACAAAGTCTGACATCAGCACATACATGGGATCGAGAATCGGTGCATAAACACTAGGCATGAAACGTGGAACATCACCATGTCATATGCAAAGCACGACAGCAGCTGCACGAGAAGAATCCTGAGGCCTAACCGAAGGGTGGGCCATATGTTTGTCTGGCTTTGGAACCCAAAGATTAATGCTAACGAAAACCCTCCCTTCTGTACTGCACTCAGGCCTTCAGGAAGACAACTGCTTTGCTGTAGAGTCACTGCCTTCACTCACCTGGGACCTAACCCTAACGGTGAACCGAAACATAACCCTCACCCTAAACCTAACTGTATCTAGCACACTAACTCTGCAGCAGACTCACAGCCACGCATCAGCCCTCCATTGAATTCACAACAGTGGTGTTGTTTCAGCCTGGCGACAACCCTGGATGGAACCATACCCTAGCTAAGGCTCTTACCCATGGGCACCCAAAACCAAAGTCTGACAACACCACACGCCTGGGGTCCAGAAGCAGTGCAGGATCATTCCGGATAGAACCTGGAACCTCAGCATGTTGTTTCTCAGGCCCAGCTGCAGCTTTCCGAAAGGATTGCTGAGGCCTACACGACCAATGGTCCATACAGTTGTCTGGAATTGGAACGGAAATACTAAAAATGACCAGCATCCTCCCATGTGCCCTCAACCCAGCCCTTCGGGGAGACAACTGCACTGCTGTGGACTGAGTGCCAGGAGCTTCCTGGGACCTAACACTATTCCTAACCAGAACCCTCAACCGAAACCTAATGCTACACTTGACCCGCACCGTCACATGGGCCCTCACTTCAGTCCTCGAGGGAGATCATGTGACTTGAGTCGCTTTGCATCTGGGGACATCCCTGGACCGAACCCTAACCCTAGCTAGGGCTCTCTCCCCATGGGGACCCACCAACGTCTCGCAACATCATGTGCTTGGGGGCCAGAAGCGATGTAGGATCATTCGGCATAGAAACTGGAACATCACCGAGTCATTTCCAAGGCCTGAGTACAGGTGCACAAGAGAATTCCTGAGTCCTAACTGATGAGTGGTCCATAGAATTGTATGGTCTGGGACCCAAAGACTAATCCTGAGCGGCACCCTCCCTTGTGCCCTCAACTCAGCCTTTCAGGGAGACAACTGCTCTGCTGTGGGTTCAGTGTAGGGAGAATCCTGGGACCTAACCCTAACCAGAACCCTCAACAGAAACCTAACGGTATCTCGAACCCAAACCCATGACTCACACCGTTGCATGGACCCTCAATCCAGCCATTGAGGGAGATCACAAGACTGGAGTCGCTTCAGCCCTGGTGTTGTCTCTGGACCGAACCTTAACACTAGTTAAGGCTCTCTCCCCATAAGGACCCAATACCAAAGTGACAACACCATGCGCCTATGGTCCAGAAGCGGTGCAGGATCACTCAGCATAGAATCTGGAACATCACCATGTCATTTCCAAGGCCCGGTGGCAGCTGTCCAAGAGTATTCCTGAGGCCTACCTGAACACTGGCCCACAGTGTTGTCTGGCCTTGGAATCCAAAGACTCATCCTGAGGGCACCCTCCCTTGTGCACTCAATTCAGCCCTTCGGGGAGTCAATTGCACTGCTGTGGCTTCAGCGCCTGGAGCCTGTTGGGACCTAATGCTAACCAGAACTCTCAAGCAAAACCTAACCCTAACTCGAAAACTAACCCTACATTGAGCACACCGTCACATGGGCTCTCACTTCAGCCCTCGAGGGAGATCACAAGACTGGAGTGGCTTTGGCCCTGGCGACATCCCTAGACCGAAACCTATCACAAGCTAAGATTGTTTCCCAGTGGGGACCTCATACCAAAGTCTGACAACACCAAGCGCCTGGGGTGCAGAAATGGTGCAGGATCACTCAACATATACTCTGGATCATCACCATGCCGTTTCCAAAACCCGGCTGCAGCTATCTGAGAGGAATCCTGATGCCTACCCAACAAGTGGCCCATAGAGATATCTGGAATAGGAACCCAAAGACTAATCCTGACCAGCACCCTCCCTTGAGTCCTCAACTCAGCCCATTGGGTAGACAACCACACTACTGTAGGTTCAGTGCCTGGAGCCTCTTGGGACCTAACCGTAACCCTAACCCCAACCAGAACCGCCAACCAAAACCTAACCTAGTCTCGAACCCTAACCGTACACTTGACCCGTACCATCACCTAGGCCCTCACTTCAGCCCTCGAGGAAGATCACGAGACGGGAGTTGCTTCAGCTCTGGTGACGTCCCTGGACCAAACCCTAACCCTAGCTAAGGCTCTCTTCCCATGGGGACCGAATACCAAAATCTGACAAAACCACGTGCCTGGGGTCCAGAAGCGGTGCAGGATCACTCCACATAGAACCTGGAACATCACCATGTCCTTTCCAAGGCTGGGATTCAGGTGCTCGAAAGTATTCCTGAGGCCTAACCGACCAGTGGCCCATAGAATTGTCTGGCCTTGGAACCCAAAGACAAATCCTGACCGGCACCCTCCCTTGTGCCCTCAACTCAGCCCTTCAGGGAGACAAGTGCACTGCTATGTGTTTAGCGCCTTGAACCTCCTGGGAACAAACCCCGAACCCTACTTCTAACTCTAATCAGAAACCTCAACTGAAACCGAACCTAACTCGAACCCAAACCCTACAATTGCTCCGCATCATCATATTGGCCCTCACTTCAGACCTCGAGGGAGATGACAAGACTGGTTTCACTTGGAGCTGGAAATGTCACTGGACCGAACCCTAACCCTAGATAAGGCTCTCTCGCTATTAGACCCAATAACAACGTATGACAACACCACATGCCTGGGGAACACAAGCGGTGCAGCATCACTCCGCATAGGACACATAATATACTATGTCCTTTTGAAGGACCGGTTGGAGCTCCAGAGAGATTTCCAGAGGCCTACCTGACTGGTGGCCCATACAGTTGTCTAGCCTTGGAACTCAAAGACTAATCAAAATCGGCACCCTCCATTGTTCCTTCAAATTAGACTTTCAGGGAAACAACTGCACTGCTCTGGTTTCAGCGACTAGATCTCCTGGAACATAACCCGAAACCTATGCCTAAACCTAACAGAACCCTCAACCGAATCCTAACACTATCTCAACCCTAACCCTACAGTTGAGAAGCAACGTCGCATGGGTCCGCAATTCAGCCCTAGAGGGAGATCACGAAACTAGAGTCGCTTACGCCCTGGCGGCGTCCGTGTAACAAACCATAACCCTAGTTAAGGCTCTCTACCCATGCAGACCCAATAACAAAGTATGACAAAACCACGCCCTAGGTACAGGAGTGGTGCAGGATCACTTGGCTTAGAACCTGGAACATCACCATGTCGTTTCCAAAAGCTGGCTGCAGCTGCCTGAGAATATTCCTGAGGCCTGCTAGAACATTCTCCCATACAGTTGTCTGGATTGGAACCAAAAGACTAATCCTGACAGGAAACTGACCTTGGAACCTCTACTCAGCCCTTTGGGGAGACAACTGCAATGCTGTGGGATCAGTCCCTGCAATGTGCTAGGACCTAATCCTAACTACTATTCCTAACCCTAACCCAAACACAAACCCTAACCTGAATCATAGCCCTAAATCCTATCCCTAACACAAACCATGGCACTGACCTACCCTAACCCGAACTGCAACAATGATACTAACCCTAAACCCTACACCGAAACGCTGAACCCTAAACCCCAAATCCTAATCCTAATCCTAACTGTAACCATAAACTTAAACCCTAGACCTGAACACTAAACTCTAACCCTAATCCGTAAACCATAAATCCTAAACACTAACCCTAAACCAAACACTGACCCTGACCATAACCCTAAAACCTAACCACTAACACGTAACCACGAAAACCTAAAACCTACCCCAAAACCTAAAACCTAAACTCTAAACAATAAAACCTAAATCCTAACCCCTATCCCCTGACCCTGACACTACCCTGACCGTGACCCTAACCCTGAAGCTAATGCTGATACTAACACTAACACCTAAGCCCTACCCTAACACTAACCATCACCCCAACCTTAGCCCCTAAACCCTAAACCTAACCTTCACCCTAATCCTAACATTTAAATCTAACCATCTAATCCTAATCCTAACCCTAACCCCGAACCGCTAACCCTACCCCCTAACCCTAACCCCATGGAAAGTCCTTCATCACCAGTCATGGGCTATGAACTACCCCCCCCCCCCCCCCGCCATCCTCTGCCTCCTCTATTTGGGTAGATAAACTGAAGTCGTTAGGGATTTCTAAAGCATATTCATCTACTTCGTGAAACACTTTGTGGGAAAAATGTAGAGATGGTTGTTAGGGCTTGGCAATTCAAATGCAAAACTGCCTGAGGACTTTGTAACATATCTCAAGTTTCTCAGGACATATGTTCAATGGACTGTATCATTTCCCCGTAATGAGGTCAGCTTTAGGTTTCTCCTGTCAAAAAGAAAGAGGATTTTTACACAAAGACAGATGGATCGGGCGTACTGGTGCATATTTTACAGACACAATGTTTTGAGTTCTGTGAAGGATGAGATGCACCCCTAAGTGTAGGTGCCTCAGGTGTCCTGTGTGAAATGGGGCACGTGCATTATATGACACAGACCTTGTGGTCACCATAATGGAAGCACCAGTGAAGGAATGGGGGAAACTTGAATCACACAGGAATAGAAGGGAAGTTGAGGACAGTAAGCAGAGTTTGAGGAGGTGAAGAGGGGAGGGTCCTGGGGTCAGTGAGATGCAGTTGCAGGCCATTCCTGACCACAGCCTGAGCAGGGAGCATGAGTTCCACACGGAGCTGCTATGTGGGATCACTCTCAGTGCACAATGCAAGCTTCCTCTCCAAAATGTCATATTTGTCAAAGTGCACCCAGGTGATCATCTAAAAAGGTTGTTGTCTCCCTGCGTTGTCTGAAGGTTCTGGATATTTATGGGTGAAAAAAATGGATATATAGGAAATTTAACTTGGTCTTAAGGAAATGCTTGTCTGCCTAAGTTCATATCCTTCAGTGAGACTAAAAGTGAAGACAGGATCTAGATCAGCTGAGTGCCTGCATTGGCCTTTAGCCTGGGTAGACCTACAATTCAGGGATGCCCAGATGCCACCCCTGCTGGACCCCTGACATAACCTGACTACGGCTTTGCATCTATCTCCTTAAACTTCTATCACAATATCCCGAGGGTTTCCCTGTGTTCCTGCTATCTCAGCCAGAACACCAATTCTCAGTGGGACCTACACAGAGCCTGAGATGGGTTATCTGTGAAAGAGGGGTAATATTTGTTTCTAAGGACATAATGAAAAGAAGACATTGAATACAGAATGCATCTGCAAAATGTCTGGGAAATATCCACTCACCCTTCTCACAGTTTCAATTAAGATATCTCCACACAAATGATCATCAAAAAAATATGGTCACAGAAGTTCATTAAACCAGATGGTTAACGCCTCTGCCCAGGGATTGGGGATTGCCACTTTAAAGAAGACAACGGCACACTTATTCTATTAAGATTCAGGCCCTACCAGACAAAGAAAGAAAAAGATAATTACGAGAATGTGTATATCAGAGTTCTACATCTGAGATCTGAAGACAATCATATTCCATTACATATAGACTCGCAGATGCATCCACACACTAAAGTGTTCATCTGAGGCCACAGATTAAGTACCGAAGAGGGAATGCACGTAGCAAAACATAAGACCATAGGGAAATAACCCCAAATCTCGTAAATCTCACTGCCTTATACGACAACGATTTTGAAATTTGACTAGGACTGTGTCAGGTGACAGAGTATGGTGATTATATATCTTAAAAATGTGTCAGATCTGCCCGCATGCTTTCTCTGCTCACCCTGCGCTCTCCACTTTGTTTTTCTTAGTATCCCTTAATAGTACTTTCACTGTTCTGTCTCTGTTTCAGTGTTTGCTTCTAGGAGGACCTACTCTCACCCCCCATCGAATGCACACAGTGCGGTTCCTATACACACAGGTAACAAACTAGCAGAAATTGCAGTGATGGAGGATAGTAGCAAGATTGCCCTTTTTGCAGAGGAGCCCAAGAGAGTTTTCTGGGTTGATGGTAACTTCCTATATCTAGATGCATGGGGTGCTTGTGTTCATTTATTTCAGAAATATTCACTGACTCCTGTCTTGGGGTCAGATAGACAGGTACATGACCCTAACATATGGCTGATTTGTAATGGTGGGTAAGGATCAGTGACCAGCGGTGACTGTGGGAGATGAGTGAGGAGGCCACACATGGAGTCAGATCCTCCCTCAGGATGCCATGTCTCCACGGACAGCAACCTTGTGCAGGAGGGCTCTGAGGATCACATATTTCTTGATCAGTCCTGTGAAATGCATAATCCTACTCCAGATTTCTCACTGAGGGATGGACAGGGCAGAGGCCAGCAGCTGGAGGACACCCTGATCATGGCTGGAGTGGAACAGTGGGCCTGAGAGAATGAGTCAGAGAAAGGGAAAGGCAGAAGATAGTGGCAAGGATTTTGAGATATAAAGGGAAGAGGAGAGAAGGCAACGTTTTCTACTGACTTCACCCACATTTCTGTGTGAACAAAAGGAGATTCTTGTCTCGCAGGGAAGGGAAGAGGGCTGGCAAAAAGACAGGGTGACATTCTCAGCTCAAGTGCTCAGGATATCTGCCTTGCTCTTGAATACATATCACAGGAAGCCTGTGCCTTCTGTCATAAGTGGAACTGCAGCTCATACCATTTAGTGAAAATTAAAGCGATGATGAAGACCTCATCATTAAAGTATTGCAACGAGAGCATGTGAACATACAGAGAGATACAATAGAAGCAAAAGTCCAAAGGTAAACCGACTTCAAAACTTATGGGAATATAGACTATCGGAAAAGGAGATACCCCAATGCCAGCTTTCAGACACCTGGGCAATATGTGAAAACGTGGAAAAAAAAGTAGTCCTTACTTCAAAAGCAACATTAGCATTAGACACAAAGGGATCATGATGGAAGGTTTAGGGAGAAACCATATGATTTCATGGTGCTGTACCCATGGTCCTGTACCCTCAATCTCATCAAAGTATACCCTTTAACTTGAGGTTTGTTATATGTAATCATATCTCATTAAAGAGAGTTTCAAAACATAAAATAATAGAAGCAAATGTGGGAAAGTTCCTTTCCAATCCTGAAGTGCATGTGTGATATGAGTTTGTCTTCCCATGTCTCAAAAATCCAAAATAATAGGACATTTAAAAAATTAATAATAGCAAAGTAAGAGGACCCTGAGCTCACCCTGTCCCATATTTTCAACTGCATAACATCCACATTCAAGTCCATGAACCAAAGAGCGATCCAAAGACTGGCAGAACAAACTCCACACTGAAGTAGAGAGAAGCTGCATCAGAAAGGTTAGGAATGTCAGAAAGGTGGAGGCTGTCTGCCTGCAGAAGGGGCAGAAAAAGTGAGCCCTCACACCAGGGAGGTCATACAGGGAAGACTAATCTCCATAACATTGGGCATTAAAACTTAGAGGGGCTGAGTGCCTTTGTGCTCAGATACAGGAGGTTTGGAGGTCAGCTGACCCAGCACTGGGAGATCCAGGAGGATGAGTGATAGCCATATCCCTGCATGTGTAGAGAGGCAATGTAAACATGGCATTTTACACAATGCCGAGGAAACAGGAGACAGATGTATTCATGCTGATTCTGGAGTATGTTGGAGGACTTCTCCAACAATGAGGGAGCTCACAGGCACCACTCTTCTCCCCCAGCCTCCCAGAATAAGCATAGAAGCACCCACAAGAGGGTGAGGCTGCACAGACACTTGCTAACTAACCCATTAGCAGTGCACCAGTCCCAAGGGTTCACTAGGGGACTCACCAAACCAAGCCTGCTGGTCTCAGGGCAAACATTTTTCAAACCACAAGGGCACCCTGTCTGACAAGCTGCATGCATAGCTGCCACAACATGCTGTGCACATCTGCACCTCACCCAGCTGTACATGTCCAGGCACCCTCATCTGTCTCACTAAGCCACATGTCCCCAGGCACAGACATGCTCTGTGCATATCCTCAAGCCCCTAGCTTCCACCGCTGGGCCACAGCCCCCAGCCACCAAAGGACATCGGGAAATCTGGCATAGGACTTGTAGCCCTGTGAAATTTTGCTAACACTCCTGCCCTGTGCCCAAGTTATCCAGCGGACATACCACCCCACAGCTGGCCTGCCTGGGTCCCACTAACACCACTGAGACAAAGCACAGCCCAAAACAGCATGCAGTCAGTGCAGACACCTGCACTAACAGGAAAAGTAACCCAGACACAGCAGCAGGCTGTGAACAGTACCTATACGATAGCCTCCTGAAGGTCCAGGTCCTATAAACGGAGATGTGCACTGCTGAGTTCTCCAGGACCTCTTCTTCATAACGTTATTAGTTTCAAGAGCAGAAGGTACAGCTGACTTTCTTAACACAGACAAATAGAGACAGAGAGACAGACAATATGGACACACAGAGATGTTTATCCACAATGAAAGACCTAGTCAAAGTCACAGCCAGAGATCTAAGCCAAAGAGATGTAGGTAACATACCTGATACAGATTTGAAAGCAATGATCATAAGGGTACTCATTAGAGTTGTGAAATGAGTAGAAAAGTGAGACTGACTAGAGATAAGAAATAGTACAGTAGACATTGAGGACATGATAAAGGAGAGACATGCTTGCTGGAACTAACAAAGGGATGGAAGAAGCAGAGGAGCAAACCAGTGTCCTTGAAGACTGAGTAATGGAAATTAATCACATTGAACCAAAGAGAGAGAACAGAATTCTGCAACGTGAGATGAGAGTAAGGGAACTCAGTGACTACAGCAAAGATAACAATATTGATATTGTAGGAGTCTCAGAAGAAAGAGAAAAGGCGGCAGAAAATTTATTTGTGGAAACAATAGCTGAAAAATGCCCTAATTGGGGGAGGAAACAAACATCCCCATGCGGGAGGCTAGAGAATTCACATCGAAATGAACAAAATCAGGCCAACATCCAGACATATTGTAAGCAAACTTGCAAATTACAGTGACAATAAAGAAAAACTCTTAAATGCAGCAACACAAAGAGACCTTCACTTAGAAGGGAAGACCCATAAGGCTAGCTACCAGATTTCTGAACAGATACTTGGCAAGCGAGAAGCAAGTGACATCACATATTCAGAGTGCTGAATGGAAAAATCAGCAGCCAAGAATACTCTATCCAGCAAGTCTATCATTCAGAATGGAAGGAGACACAGACTTTCCCAAACAAAAACTAAAGGTGTTTGTACCACTAAATCAGTCCTGCAAGAAATATGAAGAGGGACTCTTTGAGTGGAAAGGAGAGACCAAAAGTGACACTATAGAGGTAAAAGACACAAATCAAGTAAAACATGAATATTTTTGTAAAAAATAGTTAAGGAACTCAGAGATATGGATTTGAAATATAATAACATCTACCAAAAACCTAGGGAGAAGAACATAATGGGTTCCAAGGTAAATGACCATCAGCTTAGTACAAACTGCTAAACGCAGAAGAGGTTATGTAAATAACCCAGCAGTAACCATATATCAAAAACCAGTCACAAATATGCTAAGAATAAAGATAAATAAATTAAAATACTTCACTAAAGAAAATAAGCAAAACATGAAAGACAGACAAGAAAGGATCGGAGAAAATCATAAGAAACCACAAGAAAACAGGTAATATAATGGCAATACATACATACATACATAGCAATCATTTCTTTGAAGGTAAATGGAATGAATGCTCCAATCTAGAGACATAGGGTGTAAGAACGGATGAAAAAAAAAATTAGAGTAGCAATACTTGTATCAGAAAAAATACACTTAAAACAAAGTACATAACAAGAGACAGAGGAGGACGTTATATAACAGTAAAGGGTACAGTCCAAAAGGAGATATAACAACTGTAAATATATCCCACAATTAAGTGGGATTTATTCCCAAGCTGCAAGGGTGGTTCAGTATTTGCAAATCAATGTGATACAATATATCAACAGGAGAAAGGATAAGAACCATATGATCGGGGCACCTGGGTGGCTCAATCCTTTAGCAGTCTGACATCAGCTCAGGTCATGACCCCATGATTCGTGAGTTCAAGTCCCACATCAGACTCTGTGCTGAAAGCTCAGAGCCAAGAGCCTCCATCGAACTCTGTGTCTCCCACTCTCTTTCTGCCCCTTCCCTGCTCACACTCTGTCTCTCTCAAAATTAATAAACGTTAAAAGAAAAGAACCATACGGTCATTTCAATACATGAAGAAAAAGCATTTGACATACTACAACATCCATTCATGATTATAACCCCCTAAAGTAGGTTTACAGGGAACATACATCAATGCAATAAATGTTTTCTATGAAAACCCTGAAGCTATAATCAACCTTAATGGAGAAAATCTGAGAGCTTTTCCTATAAGGTCAGGGAAAACACAAGGATGTTTACTTTTACCACTTTTAATAAACATAGCACTGGAAGTCCAAGCTACAGCCAGCAGATAAATCAAATGAAATGAAACTAAACAAAACGAAACGAAACAAAACAACGTAAAGTAAAAGAAAAGAAAAAAAAAGAAAAGAAAAGACAAAAGAAAAGAAAAGAAAAGAAAAAAAGAAAAGAAAAACTAATCCAAATCTGGAAGAAGTGAATCTTTCACACTTTGCCGATTACATGACACTATATATAGAAAACCCCAAAGAGTCCACCCAATAACTGCTAGAAGTGATAAATGAATACAGCAATGTCACCGGATACAAAATCATTGTACAGAAATCTGTTGCATTTCTAGACAATAACGAATCAGTAGAGAGAGAAATTAAGAAAACAGTCCCATTTACAGTTGTACACCAAATAATAAGGTATCTATGAATAAATCTATCCAAGGTGGTGAGCGACCTATACTCTGAAAATTATAAAAAAGTGATGAAAGAAATACAAGATGACACAAAAAAGTGGAAGGATATTCCATACTCATGGATCGGAAGTACAAATTTCATGGAAATGTCTATACTTCCCAAAGCAACTGACACAATTAATGCAATCGCCATCAAAATAGCAACAACATTTTTCATAGAACTAGAACAGTCCTAAAATTTGTACAGCACAAAAGACCCAAATCTTCAGAGTAAACAACCTTTATGTGAAGTGATAATTATGGATGGAACTATGCCTCTGGATCTTCTGCTCCAAAACACAATAACTCTGGCTTAAGCATTTGAACAAACGTTAGACATATCCCAACCAAGGATCATTCTACAAAATACATTCTACAAACGTACCCTCAAAACTTTGCAGATCATGAAAAATATGGAAAAATCTAAAAATTGTCATGGCCAAGTGGAGCCGAAGGAGACAGGATGACTGTAATGTGCCAGCTGGGATAAGTCTGGGACAGAAGAGGTTAAAACTGAAGCAATCTGAATACAAATATAAAGTTAGTTAATACTACCATATCTCTTTGGGATATTGATTGTGATCATGTATCGACTTAGAGGACATCAATAGTCAGAAAACACTCTGATGTATGTGGAGACTCAATAATATCTTCCCAATTTTTCTGGTAACTAGAAGCCCATCACGATTGAAAATATTATTAGTAATCATGGTTTTATGTTTTCAACACCTAATATTATATGACTAGTTCTAGTATTAGTTACTAGTGATGGCCATGTACCTAGTCTTGTTGTTCTTACTATTGTGTAATTTAAATAATAGCATTCATGGTACAGAAAACTGAATGCATGATATACGCTTCATAGAAACATCCACTTTACATATTTTAAGATAATAACGTATGTATACAGCACTGTATTATGTGGTATGTCAATTAAGTGTTTTTCGGATCTTGAATGAACATGTCATTAAATGGCTTTCCATAAAGGCGGTTATCCTAGATAATGAATGACTCAGATTTTACAGGATGTACTTCACATCATGCCTGAAGAGTGTCCAAAAAAGAAAACATACGTACACACGGCCAGATGGATCATTGTGACTGGCTCACTTATTGTAAAGAATCCTTGCTTTAATATTTTCACACGTATTTTTAGCAGGAATACAAGAGAATGAAATATTTCCAAATCAAAGAGATGTTCAAAGTCTGGAAGAATGATAGGGTGTTCAAGGGGTTTCAGAAGGAAAAGATGTGACAATGAAGTGGCAGTCACAGGCAAGCAGGTTTTTCTCACCCACTTTGACAGGTTTTCATGAGGGGATATCCATCACAGCATGTGATCTGCAAAAGGGTAAGACCCAGAAGTACCAGAGGGAAAGACACACTTTAGGAAGAGGTGACTTGGAAAGGGTGCTTCTGTGCCTAAGTGATGGCTCAGAAACCTGGCTGGGTGTCCCTGGGTCAAAGATTTCAGGAGGCCAGCAGTAACCTAGACTCACAAAGATCTAAGTAACATACATCAATGTAATTTAGAGTCACAAAAATCTTAGAGCCACAGAGTTGATCTTCATCTATGGTTAGGAGATGTTCACAGTTTTACAGGATATGATCATCGGGCTGGCAGTAGCTGGCTAAAATATTATTTAGGGTTATGTTTTTAATAAAAAAAATTGATGTGCAAAAATATGGGTTTGGAATGTAAAGAAAACTCACAGGACCATCATGGAGTTACTACGTTAAGGCCTCATGTCACTATCCCTAAATTCATTCCTGTAGGAATGTAACCTTTAACCAGTCAGCAATGAAATTCCTAGTCATTGCTGGAAATTTAACTGACAGACCCCCGCCATTCCCTCAGGGAGGAAATCTTGCCTAAATAAGGTATTCCATACCACTAAATTTGTTTTAAGTTTATTTATTTTGAGAGAGAGAGAGAGAAAGAGAGCACATGCAAGGGAGGGGCAGGAATAGAGGGAGAGAGAGAAGCCCATGACCACGAGGTCATGATCTGAGCCAGGATCAAGACTCGGACACTTAACCAAGCGATCCAGACCCCGAGAATGTGGAGTTTCAAAGGTTAGCAGGCTTGGCTGGGATACAGCCCTGAGGGCACTGGCCTAATCCTTGAGAGAAGGCAGCAAACTACTTACAGGCAGATGGTATGGAAACAGTGACCTGTACATCGCCTGGTGCACACAGTGGGGCGATTATACACTCATCATGGAGAGCACCCCTGAGAGGCAGTGTTCACAACAAGGGGACAAAGGAGCTAGGATAGAGGATGTGTGTGGGACCATTTTCTTCCTCTTCTCCACAGCATAAACACAGAGCCATCTGCTGGAAACAATGTCATCCCACACTGGCTGCCTAAGATGCTTACACCAACCCCACATTCCTGTGCTCTGGTGAGACTGGCCTTCTAGGTCAATCAGGCTTGCCTCAGTCCCAATGGAGGTGTCCCCTTCCCCAGGAGACCAGCGGAAGCCCAGGACCACACCACCTCTCTTGACCAGACAGTTCTGCAGAGCTTCACTTCGAGTGGCAGTCATTTCAAGTCTCATTTAAGAAGCAGATCGGAGCTGGCCTAGACAAAACTCAGCACATTCTGGCCAAGGACCATACATTGTCCATACAACTGGCCTGAAGGACAGTGCAGCCAGAACACAAAACAGTGTACGCAACACACACCACAGACACTCCCTGATGGTCAGGCCCTGGACACTAGATGACCTCCTTTTCATACAGCCATTCATCTCACAGGCAACTAACATAATGAGCTTTTGTAACACAGAGAAGGCAAATACTCAGCCAAAATGCCAAGACAAGAGGAATGCATCCCAAATGAAAGAAAAAGATAAGGTCATGGCCAGAGAAATGGAAGGAACACTTCCAAACTCATTCTATGAGGCCAGCTTGGCCTTGAGTCCAAACTGGACAAAGACCCCACCAGAAAAGAAAACTACAGACCAATTTCCCTGATGAACCTGGATGCAAAAATTCTCAACAAAAAGTAGTGAACCGGATCCAACAATACATACAAATAATTATTCACCACAATGAATTGGATTTATTCCTGGGATGCACCACCAATTCAATATCTGCAAATCAACTGATGTGATACATCACATTGATAAAAGAAAGGATAACAACCATATGATCCTCTCAATAGATGCAGAAAGAGCATTTGACACAATGCAGCATCCTTTCTTGATGAAAAAAAAAGTACTCATGAAAGGAAGGATAGAAAGATCTTGTCTGAATATCAGTATGTCCAGATACAAAAGTCCCACAGCTAATATCATCTTCATTGAGGAAAAACTGAGAGCTTTCCCCCTAAGGTCAGGAACACGACTGGGATGTCCACTCTCACCACTATTATTCCACAAACTGTTGGAAGTCCTAACCTCAGCAAGCAGACAACAAAAAGAAATACAAGGCGTCCAAATTGGCAAGGAGGGTCAAACTTTCCCTCTTCACAGACATGATAATTTCCAAGGAAATCCAAAAGACTCCATGGAAAAACTGTTAGGACTGATACTGGAATTCAGGAAAGTCTCAGGATATAAAATCAATATACAGAAGTTGACTGCATTTCTATACACCAATAATGAGTCAGCAGAGAGAAATCAAGGATTGATGTACTTTACAACTGCACTGAAAACCATCAAATACCCAGGGGTAAACATAACCAAAGAGGTAAATAATCAGTACACTTAAAACAATAGAGGGGCGCCTGGGTGGCTCAGTCGGTTAAGTGCCAACTTCGGTTCAGGACATGATCCCTCATTTGTGGTCTGAGTCCCGTGATGGGCACTGTGCTGACCGCTTGGAGTCTGGAGCCTGCTTCAGAGTCTGTGTCTCCCTCTCTCTCTCTCTCTTTCTGCCCCTCCCCTGCTCATGTGCTCTCTCTTTCTCTGTCTCTCTCAAAAATAAACAAACATTAAAAAAATAAAGGAACAAACCATACAACATCTATGAAAGAAATGGAAGAAACACAAAGAAATGGAAAAACATTCCATGCTCATGGATGAGAAGAACAAATATTATTAAAATGTCAATACCACCCAAAGCAATCGACACATTCAATGCAATCCCTATCAAAATAACACCAGCATTCCTCACAGAACTAGAACAAACAACCCTAAAATTTGTAGGGAGCCAGAAAAGACCCCAAATCGCCAAAGTCATGTTGAAAAAGAAAACAAAGCTGGAGACATTAAAATCTGGACTTTATGGTGTATTAGAAAACCGCAATCATCAAGACAGTATGGTACAGGCACAAAAACGGACACAGACATCAATGGAATGGAATAGGGAACCCATAAATGGACCCTCAAACATATGGCCGAGTAATCTTTGATAACACTGGAAAGAGTATCCAATGGAAAAACAAAAGTCTCTTCAGCAAATGGTACTGGGAAAACTGGACAGTGAGAAGATTGGACCTCACCTATGTTCTTAAACCACCCCCCCCCCACACACACACACCTCAAAATGGATGAAAGATATAAATGTAAGAAAGGGACCATCAAAATCCTAGAGGAGAAAACAGGCAATCTACCTCCTTGATCCTGGCCACAACAACTTCTTGCTTGTCATGTCTCCAAAGCAAGGGCAATAAAAACCAAAATGAACTATTGGGACCTCAAGATAAAAAGCATCTGCACAGCAGAGGACACAATCAGCAAAACTGAAAGGCCACTGAATGAAATGGGAGAAGATATTTGCAGGTGACATATCAGATAAAGGATTAGTATCCAAAATCTATAAAAAATCATCACACTCAACACCCAAAAACCAAATAATCCGGTGAAGAAATGGGCAAAAGATGTGAAGAGACACTTTAAGAAAGATGACATTCAGATTGGTCACACATGAAAAGATGCTCAATCTCACTCGTCATCACTGAAATACAAATCGAAACCACAATGAGATATCCCCTCACACCTATCAGAATGGCTAAAATTAACATCTCCGAAAAAGACAGATTTGGCAAGGATGCAGAGAAAGGGAACGCTTTTGAAATGCTGGTGGAAATGCAAAGTGGTGTAGCCACTCTGGAAATAGTATGGAGATTTGTCAGAAAAACTAAAAATAGAACTACACTAGGCCCCAGCAATTGCACTACCACTTGTTTATCCAAAGGATACACTAACGCTGAGTCGAAGTGGCACATGCACTGCAATGTTTATAGCAACATTATCAACAATAGCTAAATTATGCAAAGAGCCCAAATGACCATTGACAGATGAATGGATAAAGAAGATGTGGTATATTCATACAATGGAATATTACTTGGCGATCAAAAAGAATGAAATCTTGCTCTTTGAAACAACATGGATGGAACCTGACTTGATTATGCTAAGCAAAATATGTCAGAGAAAGACACACATCATATGATTTCTCTCATCTGTGGAATTTAATACAACTGATGAACGTAGTGAAAGGAAAGCAAAAATAAGATACAAACAGAGAGGGAGTCAAACGATAAGAGACTCTTAAATACAGAGAAGAAACTCAGGGTTCCAGGAGGGTTATTGAATAGGGGTATGGGCTAAATGGGTGATGGGCATTACGGGCGCACTTGGGATGAGTATTGGGTATATTTTGTACTTGATGGATCACTAAATTCTACTGCTGAAACAGTATTCCACTATAAAGTAACTAACTTGAGCTTAAATTAAAAAAAAAGAGAGATATTAAAAAGAAGTAAAGAAATGTACTACCAGTCAAAAGAAAAGAATATTTAAATCGGGCTCTTTGAGTGGAAATCTAGGACTAAAAGTGTTACAGACAAGAAAGGATCAGAGAAAACACCAAGAAACAATGGCAAAACAACTAGTAGAATGGCACTAAATATATACCTATTAATAACCACTCTAAATGTACATGGACTAAATGCTCCAATCATAAGATATTGGATAGGGCGTCAGAATGGACAAAACAAACAAACAAACAAAAACAACACCTATCTAGATGCTGTCTACAAAGATTTATTTGGACTTAAGTCACCTTCAGATTTAAAGTGAGGGAATAAAGAAACATTTATTATGCCAATAATGTCAAAAGAAAGCCAGTAGCAATACTTATATCAGGCAAAATAACCTTTAAAACCGACACTCTATTTTGGTACACTTTGGGTAAATACCTAATAGTGACATTTCATGAACCCAGTATTTATAGCAGCATTATCAACAGTAGCCAAACTACAGAGAAAGCCCAAGTATCCATCAACTGATGAAGGTATAAAGAAGTGGTTTGTGTGTGTGTGTGTGTGTGTGTGTGTGTGTGTGTGTATACGCATATATATATATATATATATATATATGTACATATGTGTACGTTCATATATACAAACATATGTATATACAAAGAAATATAACTCAACTTCAAGAAGAATGAAATCTTGCCATTTGCAATGATGTGGATGGAGCTAGAATGTATTATGCTAAGTGAAATATGTCAATCAGAGAAAGACAAATATAGGATTTCACTCATGTGGAATTGAAGAAACAAAACAGATGAAAACATGGGAAGGGGGAAGGAAACGAGAAGAGTGGTAACAAACCACATGAGTCTCTTAATGTTAGAGAAAAAAAACGAAGGTTGATGGAGGGAGATGGGTCAGCGCAGGGCTAGATGAAGGATGAGTATTAAGGAGAGCACTTGTGATGAGCACTGGGTATTGTATGTAAGGGATGAATCACCAAATTCTTCTCCCGAATCCGAGAATGCACTGTATGTCAACTATGACTTAAATTAAAATAAATAAATAAATAAGTAAGTAAGTAAGTAAATAAATAAATAAATAAATAAAGCCATTACAAGAGATGAAGACGGACGCTATCTCATACTAAAGGGAACAATGAAACAAGAAGATCCAATAATTGTAAATTTTGATGCACCCAACATGCGATCACTAAGTATATAAAATATTTAACAACCACCATAAAGGAACTCATTTTTTATAATATAACGATAGTAGAGGACTTTAGCACATCACTCACATCAATGGACAGAAGCTGTAAACAGAAAATCAACAAGGAAACAATGGCTTTGAATGACACACTGGACCTGATGGGTTTAACAGATATATTTAGAACACTCCATACTAAAATGGCAGAGTACATATTCTTTTCAAGCGCACATGGGACATTCTCCAGAATTGATCATATTCTAGGTCACATATCAGAAGAACAGCAGAAGGAAGGAAGTAATAGAGATTCACTGGGAAATAAGGGATATTCAAACCAAAAAGACACTAGACAAAATCAATGAAACCAGGGGCTGGTTCTTTGAAAACAGTAATCAACATGAAAACTTCTAGGCAGACTTTTCAGTAAGAAGAGAGAAAGGACTCAAATAAATAAAATCACAAATAAGAAAGGAGAAATGACAGTCCACACCACAAAAATACAGTTAGAAGTTAATATTATGAACAACTATATGCAACAAATTGGACACTCTGAGAAAAATGGACAAATTCCTATAAACACACAAACTACCAAACTGAAACAGGAAGATACATAAAATCTGAAAACAGAAAGAAATCAAATCAGTAATAAAAAAATCTCCCCCCAACACAAGAGTTCTGGGCCAGATGGTTTAACTGATGAATTCGACCATCCATTTAAGAAAGAGGTAATATGTATTCTCCTCGAATTATTACGAAAAATAAAAAAGAAGGAAAACTTATAAATTCATCTTATGAGGCCATCATTACCCTGATACCAAAACCAGATAAAGTCTCCACTAAAACCGAAAACTGGTGGGGCGCCTGTGTGACTCGGGCTGTTTACTGTTCAACTCTTAATTTCGGATTAGGACATTATCTTGCGGTGCGTGGGTTTGAGTCCCATGTTGGACCCTGCCATGACAGTGTAGGGCATGGCCAGGATTCTCTCTCTCCCTATCTCTGAGCCCCTCCCTCACTTTTATGTACTCAAAGGAAAGAAATAAACATTTAAAAAATGTTAAAAAAATTTTTAAATAAAACTGCAGCCCGATAGCCTGATGACTATGTATGCAGAAATTCTTATTAAAATACCTTCAAATTAAAGTCAACAATACATTAATAGAATCATTTACCATAATCAAGTGGGATATATTCCTGGGCTGCAAGGGTGGTTCCACATTCACAGATCAATCAACATCATGCACCACAGTAATAGAAGAAAGGATAAGAACAATACGATGCTTTCAACAGATGCAGGAAAACTATTTGACAAAATGTCACATCCATTCATGATAAAACCCCTCAGCAAAGTACATTGAGACTCAACCTACCTGCACATAATAAAGGTCATCTAGGAAAAACCCACAGCTCATCTCACCTCAATGGGGAAAAACTGAAAATTTTTCCTCCAAGGTCAGGGACAAAACAGGGATGACCCCTCTCACCACTGTTATTCCACATAGTACGGGAAACCCTAACCACAGCACTCAGACAACAAAAAGAAATAAGAGGCATCCAAATTGGCAAGGAAGATGTAGCATTTTCGCTATTTGGAACTGACATGATGTGTTCTATAAAAAACATGAAAGATTCCCTTAAAACTTGCTAGAATTGATATATGAATTCCACAAGTCACAATATACAGAAATCAAGCTACATAGATGAATTGCATTTCTAACAAAAATCATGAATTAACACAGAGAGAAAGTAAGGGATCAATCCCATTGACAGGCTCACAAATGCCACAAGAAACCAGGAATAAACCTAACCAAAGAGTTGAAAGACCTGTACTCTAAAGTCTATGAAACACTGATGAAATAAATGGAAGAAGACACAAAGAAATGGACATACATTTCATGTTCATGGATGGGAAGCACAAAATACTGTTAAAATGTCTACACTCCTCAAAACAATCTACACATATAATGAAATCCCTATCACACTAACAAAAACATTTGTGACAGAACAAGAACAAATAATCTCAAAATTTGTATGGAATAACAAAAGTCCCCATACAGCCAAAACAAACTTGAAGAAGAAAAGCAAAGCTGGAGACATCACAATTCCAGACTTTAGGTTATATTACAAAGCTATACTGATCAAAACAGTATGGAACTGGCAAAACAACAACAACAACAACCACAACAACACCACACAGAGGCATAGATCAATAGAATAGAAATGCAGAAATGAACTCACACCTATATGGTCAATTAATTCTCAACAAAGCAGGAAAGAACATCCAATGGAAAAAAAGATAGTCTTGGGACACAGGGGTGGCTCAGTCAACAAAGCGTGTGATTGTGAATTCAGCTCAGGTTATGATCTCAGGGCAGTGCAGAGCATGCGTGGGATTCTCTGTCTCCATTTCTCTCTGCCCCTCTTCTGCATGCTCTCTCTCTCTATCAAAAATAAGTAAATAAACTTAAAAAAAGGCTCCTCAACATATGGTTTTGGAAAAACTGGACAGCATCCTGCAAAACAAAACAAAAACAACAATGGACCACTTTCTTACAACATACACAAAAATAAATCCAACATGGATAAAGACCTATATGTGAAACCTGAAACCATAAAAATCCCAGAGGATAACACGGGTAGTATCTTATTTGACATTGCCTGTACAAACGTCTTTGTAGATATATCTCTAGAGGTAAGGGAAACACAAGCAAAAATAATGAGACTTCATAAAAATTAAAACCTTCCGTCACCTAGGAAATAATCAACAAAACTAAAACACCTACAGAATGATATTTGCAAACGACATCAGATAAAGGGTTAGTGCCCAAAATATATACAGTTATACAGCACCCAAAAAATGAGAAATCTGATTAAAAAAGGGCAGAAGACAAAAATGGACATTTCCCAAAGGAAGACATATACCTGGCTAAGAGACACATGAAAAAATACTCAACAATACTGATCTTCAGGGAAATACAATTCAAAAGTACAATGAGATAACACATCACATCTGTCACAATGACGAAAATCAATGAAGGATGAAACAGCAGGTTTTGCCAAGGATGTGGGGAAGAATAACCCTCTTGCACTGTGGGTAAGAATGCAAACTGGTGCAGCCAGTATGGAAAACATTATGGAGATTTCTCAAAAAAAAAAAAACAACAAACAAACAAAAAACAAAACTGGAAATGGAAGTACCTTACGATCCAGCAATTTCACTACAAGGTATTTCCACAAAGAATACAAAATCTTCAAAGGGATACATGCACCATGATGTTTACAGCAGCATTTCCTACAACAGCCAAATTACAGAAACTATCCAAGCATCCATCAACTGATGAATAAATTGAGATGTGGTATATGGAATGTAATATTACTAGGCCATAAAAACATGAAATCTTGCCATTTGCCATGAGCTGGATGGAGCGAGAGAATGTTACCCTGGGTGAAATAAGCCTTTCAGACAAAGACAAATACCAGATGATTTCACTAACACATGGAAATAAAACAAAACAAAGCAGGGCGAGGGGGGGGGGGGCGGGGAGGAGACAGTGACAAACAGACTCTTAACTAGGAAACAAACAGGGCTTCCAGAGCAAGAAGGTGGGGAATGGGTGAAACAGCTGCTGGGGATTAAGAAGTGCACCTGGGATGAGCACTGGATGAGGTGTGGAAGGGTTGCTCTATATTTTACACCTGAAACTAATACTACACTGTATCTTTACTCACTGCAATTTAAAGATAACGTACGTTAATGACAGGTACCTACCAGGTTTTCTGTAGTTTGCAATCACTTAATTAGGTTGGAAAAAAAACCATGAAACTTTTTAAAAGGCATGTATGATGTGGGGGACAGTTTGTGCCCTTACCTCGGTCACTGGTTCTAGCAGGACTCGGAAAGTGGGTCCCAGCTCAATCTTCTAGGGGTTCCCAAGACGAGCATTTCATGTATTCATGTCCTAACGGAATGCAGCTCCCGTTCTTCTGAATTTGTCAGGGTTTCTTCCCGGAAACAAGCCTGAATCTGGAACAACAAACCATCGACTGCATTGATGAGGTGATGTCGTGGGCCTCCGCAATCCACGAGACCTTTAGTAAAATATGTCTTGTTCAAATACTGTCCGGGAAGGTGAGGAATGAAACACGGGAACAGCCCAGAAAACGCAAGGGCCTGTGCAGCTCAGCAACCAGTTTGCCCAGGGAAGCCACCCAGCGCCCACTCCTCAGCACTCAGTACAATAAGACAAATTCTCTCTGGCGACTCAGG
This sequence comes from Panthera pardus, assembly GCF_024362965.1. Taxonomy (NCBI): domain Eukaryota; kingdom Metazoa; phylum Chordata; class Mammalia; order Carnivora; family Felidae; genus Panthera; species Panthera pardus. The sequence continues at coordinate 60,254 of NW_026526825.1, forward strand.
AGATGCCAAGTTGCTACAAAGCTCCCAAGATCTCCCCTGGGGCGGGCGGCACAACCTGCTGGAAATGCAGCTCTGCTCTCTGTACTGAGGCAGCGGCAGAGGCCCTGAGTCCTCTGGGAGCAATCAAAGCCCTTCCTGCTCTCAGGTGCCCTGGGTCAGAAAAGCCCATGGTGCGCCCTCTGCTGGCCATCACTGCCTGGGCAGAGAAACCCGCCTCTCCGGGTCTGTGGTGCTCGAGCTCTCTCTGTTGGCCATCAAGGGCATTTTTGCAATGTGGAAGGCCCTGGTCACTCAGCTGAGACACTGAAGGTGCCTGGGCAACTAAACCTGTTCTCCACATTGGGAAAGGTTTTAATGACAGGGCCTGGGACACAAAGAAATCTTTTCCTTCTCCTTTCTTGTGAGTGAAGAATGAAACCGAATTTATTAACGTAATGACATCATTTGTAATGTTTTAAGCAATGTTCACAGAAAAATAGACCGCCAATTTACACTTGCTGAGCAAGTGGTAATTGTGTTTACCACCAAAATACTTAGGTTAGATAAAGAATGAACACCTTTGAGAGAGATACCGGCATCAGCTATGGAATGAATGAGTCCCAGGGATACAAGGGACAGCCAATGGAATGGAGTCAATCCTGTAATAATACTGTTGCATACTTTCACAGGATAGCTACACTTGTGCTTAAGTACAATATAATTTATAGACATATGGAATGACTACAATGTATGCCTAAAACTCATACAACAAATGTGTGAACAATATTTCAATTAAAAATAGACATCCTTTACACTATTTTTAATTTCTCCTTCTTTGCCAATAAACTGTTATTCCTGGGGCGTTTGGGTGGTTTAGTCGGTTAAGCGTCCGACTTTGACGCAAGTCGTGATCTTGCAGTCCATGAGTTTGAGCCCTGCGTCAGGCTCTGTCCTGAGAGCTCAGAGCCTCGAGCCTGCCTTAGTTTCAGTATCTCCCACTCTCTCCCCCCTCCCCAGCTCGGGATCTCTCAAAAAAAGAAAAAAGAAACATTAAAAATGAAAAATAATTCCTAATTTGGAATTTGTGAAATTCCATTTATACCAGATTTTCTAACATCACCATCTTGATGTGAAGAACTTATCTGAAAAGTCACTAATAATATTTTTGATGACACATATGTGACAAGGTCAGAATGAAACTTACAGGGAGCTATGAATCAGTTGTGAATTTACAGTATGTATCCTTGGATAATATTTCCAATGAAATGTGCTTTAGGGACATGGATGGATGAAATAATGTCTACCAGTCATATAGGTAAATATCCTATAGAACCGTTATGCCTTCAATTACTAATTGCCATCTCTTCAGCATTAAAAAAAATCTGGGACAAGAAAATGTCTTTGAATTTGATTTAAGAGAAGACTAGAGTGTTTTAAAGTGTTCACCTACCTTCTGGAATCCTCAGATTAGTTGTGGACAGGAGGATAGCAACCCACGATTGGGATGCACACCCCTAGTCCCAGAGGGAGGATATGGACCTTATTGTCAATTTTTTAAAATCAATATCAGCAGTCCACCTCTGCCAGGTACAGACTTCAGGACCTGGGGACAACATGATGCCTGATGCCTGGGTTCAGAACTTGAGGAAGGCCAGCTGGTGGGGGAGAGGGGAAATCCAACAGGGCCTGGGGCAGTGAGAGAGATGGCCCCAGGACACCTCCCCACAGGGCAGACTTGGAGTATACCTGCCAAAGAGCAGCACAATCTCCCTCAAGACATCCCTCTCCATGACAGAACATGAGGCTGAGCCTCACAATTCCAGAAGAAATGAGGGATACTCTTCTGTTCAATTCCAATGGCTTCTGCAGAGCTTGGACCCAGGGATGTTGGAGTCTTGGGGTCATGGAACTCTGATGCCCACGATACAATCCCTTTCTGCCCCAGCACGCAGAGCCATCTCATACATCTCCTCTCCCCTGACGCATCTAATGCCATCCACGTACCTCGAGCAGGTGTCTACCTTCCTCTTTGTACTTCCTCTTTGTCACTGTTTCTCTCTAACCACATCTATGTTTCTTCCTTTCACTCTTTAGGGAGTGGTGTAACATACAGTGTTAACCTTTATTCTTGTACATGTGAATATCCAATTTTCCCAGCACCAGTTATTCAAGAGACTATTCTTCTCCACTGTGTATTTTTGACTCCCTTGTCAAATACTAGTTGACTGTGCATGCATGGGTTTAGATTGGGCTCTCAATTTCCGTTCCATTGTCTTATGTGTGTGCTTATGCCAGTAACATAACTGACTTCTTTGTGTTAGAATGAAGCTTGAAATCGAGAAGTGTGATGCCTCCTATTTTGTCCTTTCTTGCATTGGCTACTTAGGGTCTCTTTGTGGTTCCAAATACATTTGAGGATATGTGTTTCTAATTGCATAAAAATTGCATCGGAGTCTTGATAGAGATAGCACTGAATCTCTAGAGGGCTTTGAGTAGTATGGACATTGTATCTGTATTAATTCCTCCTACAGATGGACATGGGGTGGCTTTTCACTGACTTGTGTGTTCTGTTTCTTCCATGCAAATTGAATTTCTTCCATTTCTGCACACAGGTTTTGTAGTTATCTGTAGAGATCTTTCACCTCCTTGGCTAAATTTATTCCAATAAATTTTATTGTTTTTGATGCTATTGTAAACGTATGGCCAACTAATCTTTGACAAAGCAGGAAAGATTATCCAATGGAAAAAAGACAGTCTCTTTAACAAATGGTGCTGGGAGAACTGGACAGCAACATGCAGAAGATTGAAACTCAACCACTTTCTCACACCATTCACAAAAATAAACTCAAAATGGATAAAGGATCTGAATGTGAGACAGGAAACCATCCAAACCCTAGAGGAGAAAGCAGGAAAAGACCTCTCTGACCTCAGCCGTAACAATTTCTTACTTGAAACATCCCCAAAGGCAAGGGAATTAAAAGCAAAATGAACTCCTGGGACCTTATGAAGATAAAAAGCTTCTCCACAGCAAAGGAAACAACCAACAAAACTAAAAGGCATCCAACGGAATGGGAAAAGATATTTGCAAATGACATATCGGACACAGGGCTAGTATCTAAAATCTATAAAGAGCTCACCAAACTCCACACCCGAAAAACAAGTAATCCAGTTAAGAAATGGGCAGAAAACATGAATAGACACTTTTCTAAAGAAGACATCCAGATGGCCAACAGGCACATGAAAAGATGCTCAATGTCGCTCCTCATCAGGGAAATACACATTCAGATATCACCTGACGCCAGTCAGAGTGGCCAAAATGAACAAATCAGGAGACTATAGATGCTGGCGAGAATGTGGAGAAACGGGAACCTTCTTGCACTCTTGGTGGGAATGCAAATTGGTGCAGCCACTCTGGAAAACAGTGTGGAGGTTCCTCAAAAAATTAAAAATAGGCCTACCCTATGACCCAGCAATAGCACTGCTAGGAATTTACCCAAGGGATACAGGAGTACTGATGCATAGGGGTACTTGTACCCCAATGTTTATAGCAGCACTCTCAACAATAGCCAAATTATGGAAAGAGCCTAAATGTCCATCAACTGATGAATGAATAAAGAAACGGTGGTTTATATACACAATGGAGTACTACATGGCAATGAGAAAGAATGAAATATGGCCCTTTGTAGCAACACGGATGGAACTGGAGAGTGTTATGCTAAGTGAAATAAGCCATACAGAGAAAGACAGATACCATATGGTTTCACGCTTATGTAGATCCTGAGAAACTTAACAGAAACCAATGGGGGAGGGGAAGGAAAAAAAAGAGGTTAGAGTGGAAGAGAGCCAAAGCATAAGAGACTGTTAAAAACTGAGAACAAACTGAGGGTTGATGGGGGTGGGAGGTAGGGGAGGGTGGGTGATGGGTATTGAGGAGGGCACCTTTTGGGATGAGCACTGGGTGTTGTATGGAAACCAATTTGACAATAAACTTCATATATTGAAAAAAAATAAAATAAAATGTATTTATTTAGTTTAGTTTAAATTTATGTATGCATTTCTTCAGTATTTATTTTTTCAAGTTTTTATTTAAATTCCAATTGGTTAACATACAGTGTATGTTAATTTCAGGTGTAGAATGTAGTCATCCATCACTTACATACAACACCCAGTGATCCTCACTGCTAGCGCCCTCCATAGCCCATCACCCATTTAACCCATTCCCCTGCCCACCTCACTTATAGTAACCCTCCATTTGCTATTTATAGTTAAGAGTCTGGTTTCTGGTTGATTTTTATTTCATTCAATTATGTGAGGGGTCACATTTATTGATATGCATTTCTGAAACATCCTGCCTTTACAGGGAAAAAACCCTTCATCATGGTCAATGATCCTTTTCATGTGATCCTGAATTTGGTTTGCCTGTATGTTACTGGGAATGATTCATGTATATTCATCACGGGGATACTGGCCTATAGATTTCTGTTCAGGTAGTATCCTTTCTGGCTTCCTACCAGGGTAATTCCAGTCTCATGAAATGAGTTTGGTGGTGTTCATTCCTTTTGAATCAATGAGAGGACTGCTGTTAGTTCTTCTACAAACGTTTGGTTAAATTCACCAATGAATCCACCTGGTCCTGGGGTTTTCTTCCTTGGCAGAACATCGATTACTGATTCAATTTACTTACATTGGTTATCTTCTTGTATTGATACAGTCTTCCTTTAATGGGTCTGTGCAAACCTTCCATATCTTCCTGATACAATCTTGGTAGGTTGTGTGTTTCTAAGAACCTATCCATTTCTTCTAGGTAGGTAGTTTTCTGTCATCTAATTTGGCCATAGTTGCCACTTTGTATGCTTTATGTTTCTTTGGTATAAGGCATAGTATCTTCTCTTTTATTTATAATTCTTTTGAATTTGGTCCTCTTTATGTCTTAGCATAGTCTATATATAGTCCTGACAATTTTCACTCTTCTGAAAACACACTGTTGGTCTTCTTCATATTTTCTATTGATTTCATGGTCTGTTTCATTGGTTTCCACTCTCATATGGATTAATTTCTCCCTTTTGAGAACATTGGGCATAGATTGTTTTTTTCTTCTAGTTCTTAGAAGTTAAAGGTAGGTTGTTCATTTGAGTCTCAAATCTATCCTCCACGCATGCAAATCCAGTGACTCATCAGAGAACCTTCAATAGGTCTTTTCTGTCCTATTTCTCATTCTCAGAACTCTGAGAAATAGAATCCGAAAATTTATTTGAAGACACAATAAATGAAAACTTCCCTAATGCGGGGAAGGAAAGAGATACAGAGCAGGAGGCACAAAGAACCCCCATTATATTCAACAGAAGCAGATCCACACCAAGTCGTATAGTAATTAAAACCCAAAATGTCGTGATAAAGAAAAATTTTCACAGCAAGAAAACAAAAGTTGACAGTTACCTACAAGGGAAACCCCATAAAGTTATCACTGGATGTATTTCAGAAGAAACTTTGAAACCGTAAGTGAGCAGCACGGTTTGGTAAAGGTGCCGAATGGAAAACATCTGCAGCCAAAGAGAGTCTATCCAGCAAACTATCATTCAGATGGAAGGAGAGATCAAGAGGTTCCCAAATAAATACTAAGCGAGTTCACAATCAACAAACCACCCTTGCAAGAAATGTTAAAGGGGACTCTTTAAGTGGGAAAGAAACACCTAAAGTGACAATATTAAAGTGTGAAACGCAAAAGCAATAAAAATGAGTATATCTGTAAAACATCAGTCAAGGTATTCACAATATGAAAGGTTTCAAAATAGGAACACTACATAGCTACAACACGGGAAGGAGAGGAGTAAACAACTGGTTCAAACTTAAACAACTATCAACTTAATATAGACTCCTATATACAGAAGTGGTTAGGTACAAACCTAATAATACCCACAAATCAAACACTACTAATACATATGCAGAGTATAAAGACAAACAATTTCAACTGTGAAATTGTGAAGAAACCCAGCAAATCAAAAAAAGAGAAAGAGAACAAAGGATCAGAAAAAATCAGAAATAACCAATATCAAGTAATAATAGGACAAGTACATGTCTATCAATTACATTGAATAGAAACAGAATAAATTCTCAAATCAAAGGCACTGGGTGACAGATAGGGGCAACTGGATGGCTCAATTGCTTGAGATTTCGACTCTTGATTTCGGTTCAGGCTATGATTGCAGGATCATGGGATTGAGCCCCAACTGGGCTCTGCACTGAGCATGGAACTTGGTGAGGATTCATTCTCATTCTCATTCTCTCTCTCACTCTCTCTCTGTCTCTCTCTTCCCTCATTCCCCCCACCCCGCCCTCCCATGCCTGTGCTCACTCTCTTCATAATAAAAAGCACTGGGTGATAGAATGAGTAAATATATAGGACCCATCTATCTTCTACCTACAAGAGACTAATTATAGAACTAAGGTTTCAAAAGAAATCTGTACTAGCAGTACCTTTATCAGACAAAATAGATTTAAAAATAAAACTGTAACAAGAGACAAAGGACACTATAATAATAAAAGATACAATCGAACAAAAAGAATAATTGTAAACATATATGCGCTCAATCTGAGAGCATCCAAATACACAAAACAGCCCAAAACTAAAGAATTGATAGTCATCCAATAATAGTAGGGCACTTTAACACCCCAATTACATCAATGGAGAGATATTTCCATCAGAAAATCAGCAAAGAAGTAGAGATTTTGAATGATAGAGTAGACAAGATGGACTTAACCGATATATTTTAGACATTCCATCCTAAAACAGCACAATACACATTCTTTTCACAAGCACATAACATTCCCCACACTCGATATTAAGTCATAAAACAAGCCAAAACAAAATCAAACCGATTGACACCATACCATGTGTCTTTTCAGGCCACAAAGCTATGAAACTAGAAGTCTACAACAAGAAAAAAAAATCTGGAAAATGCACAAAATCATGGAAGTTAACATGCCACTAAACAAACAATGGCTCAACCAACAAATCAAAGAGAAAATAAAAAAAAAACATGGAAACAAATGAAAATGAAAACAGAAGAATCCAAATTTCTGTAAAGCAGGAAAACTGGTTCTAACAGGGAAGTTTATAACAATACAAGTCTGCCTCAGGCAAAAAGAAACAAAAAAACAAACAAACACTGAAGTAAACTCCATAACTTTTTAAAATAAAAACCAGACAAAGGACAACAAACAAAACTCACAAAGGACAGAATGAAGAAAATAATTAAAATCAAAAAAGAAATAAATGATATAGAGATTAAAACTATGCACCCCATGCATCAAAAACGGATGAGGCAGGACGTGAAATCCTATCATACCTAGAATGCAGGGTGGCGATGTGAAACAGTCCAGAGCCAAGCAAGAATGGGGCAAGGCAAAAGGAACCTCCGGTGCAGACAGACAGGGGCGAAAAGAATGAACACACACCCTCCCAGATCCAGGTCGATGTCTACGCATAAACATCTCCCCGTTCCAAGTGGGAGTGCAAACATAACTTAATTCTTGTCCTTGACCTAACCCTAACACTAACCATAAAACTCGAACACTAACCCTAACGCTAACCGCTAATCGAATCTCCACACCCATAACCCGAACCCAAGTCCTAGACCTAGACCTCACTTTATCCCTAAACCCAACGCAAACCCTAACACTAATGCTATCAACTTACCCTAACCCCACCATCTAACCATTATCCTAACTCTCAAACCCAAACCATAACCCTAAACCTAAGCCTAACCCAAGCCCAAACCTAATGCCTAAACCTAACACTTAACCATAACACTAAACACTAACCGTAACCCTAAACATAACCCTAATGCATAAACCTAACTCTACCCCCTAACAGTAACCCCTAACAACAACCCTAACCATAACCCTAACACCTAACACCAAACCCAATCCCAAACCCTAACCCAACGCACACGACACACAGGAATGGTGTCACACACACACTGGTGAAGTCCCTGGTCAGAACATTAACCCTAGTTAAGAATCTTTCTAGATGGGGACCCAATTCCTATCTCTGAGAACACCACAAACAAATGGCCCAAAGAGGTACAGAATTACTCGACATGGAACATCGAACATCATCATGAAATTTCCAATGCCCGCATGGAGCAGCACAAGGGGGCTGATGAGGCCCAACTGAAGATGGCACACACACGAGGCTGCTCCTGGAACACAAAGACTAAGCCTGAACAGCCCGTTCTGATGAGGCCCACACACAATCCTCTGGGGAGACCACTACCCTGCGGAGGTTCAGCGCTTGGAGCTTCCTGGGACCTAACCCTAACCTTAACTGTGACACTCACATACCGCTCAAACTAAACCTCAACCCAACTCTAAACCTAACCCTACACATGACCCGCACCCGTGCATGGACCCTCATTCAGCCCTCAGGGTGATTATGGCACTGGTGTCGCTTTGGCCCTGGCAACATCCATGGAACGAACCTTAACCTTGGCAAGAGCTTTCTCCTAATGGGGACCCAATTCCCAAGTCTGAGGACATGACGGACATGGGGCCCAGAAGCGGAGGAGGATTACTCAGCATGGAACCTGGAATATCACAATGTCATTTCCAAAGACCAGAAAGAGCTCCACAGGGGACTTCTTGAGGTCTAACCGAGGAGTGGCACTGGAACCCAAAACTCAGCCTGACTGGGAACCTCCTTAGACCCCTCTACTCAGCCTTGTGGGGTGACAATGGCCCTACTGGGGGTATAGTGCCAGGAGCCTCCTGTGACCAAGCCCTAATCTTAACAGTGACCCACAGTATACACGTGAACCTAAACCTCACCTCATCTTTAACACTCACCCTACACCTGACTCGCACCATGCGTGTGCCCTCATATCATCGATTCAGGGAGATCACAGAACTTGTGTCACTTCAGCCCTGGAGATTTCCCTGGCCAAAACCCTAACTGTAGCTAAGGCTTTCTGCATATGGAGACCGAATTTCCACAGTCTGACAAGAGCAGGCACAATTGGTTGAGAAGCGGTGCAGGATAATTATGTGTGAAGCGTGGAACATCACCATGTCATTTCCAAAGCAGGGCTTCAGATGCACAGGAGGATTCCTGAGGCCTACTGAAGAGTGCGGATATAGGTGTGGGGCCATGGAATGCAAAGACTAATGCTGACCGGTACCCTTCCTTCTGCACTCCAGTCAGCCATTCGGGGAAACAACTGCACTGCTGTAGGTTCAGGGTCTAGAACCTCCTGGGAACTAATCTCAACCATAAACAGAAACGTAACCCTAACGCTACACCTAAACCTAACACGAACTCTCACACTAACTCTAAACCAGACCCACACCCGCCCATGTGTTCACATTTCAGCCCTCCATGGAATTCACGAGAATGGTATCGTTTCGGCCCTGGCGACGTCCCTGTACTGAACCCTAACCCTAGCTAAGGCTCTCTCCCCATGGAGACCCAATTCCAAAGTCTGATAACAGCACGTACATGGGTTCCAGAATCAGTGCAGAAATACTCAACATAACATGGAACATCACCATGTCATATCTGAAGCACGACTGCAGCTACAACAGAGGATTTATGAGTACTACAAGAAGAGCATTCCATACACTTGTCTGGACTTTGTACCCAAGACAAATCCTTACTGGAAACCTCCCTTGTGTACTCCACTCAGCCCTTCGGGGAGACAGCTGTACGAGAGGATTCCTGAGCCCCACCAGAAGGGTGGGCCATACATTTGACTGGCCATGGAACCCAAAGACTAATCCTGACCGGCACCCTACCTTGTGTACTCCACTGAAACCTTCAGGGAGACAACTCCTCTGCTGTGGGTTCAGTACCTGGAGGCTCCTGGGACATAACCCTGACCCTAACCATAATCCTAACCATAACCCACCCTAAACCTGACCCGATCTATCACACTAACTCTATACCAGACCCACAGCCATGAATGTGCCCTCACGTCACCCTCCATGGATTCACAACACTGGTGTCACTTTGGCCCTGGCAATGTCCCTGGACTGAACCCTAACCCTAGGTAAGGCTTTCTTCCCATGGGGACCCAATTCCAAAGTCTGACAACAACACGCACACGTTCAAGAATCGGTGGAGAAATACTCGCCATGGAACGTGTAACATCACAACGTCATTTCCAAAGAGCTATGACAGCTGCACTAGAGGACTTCTTAGGCCTAACCGAAGGGTGGCCCATATAATTGTCTGGCCTTGGAACCAAAAAACTAATCCTGACAGGCACCTTCCATTGTGTACTCCACTCAGACCTTTGGGGAGACACTGCTTTGCTGTGGGGTGTCTAGAGACTCCTGGGACCTAACCCTAACCCTAAACATAACCTTAAACATAACCCTCACACTACACCTAACCCTGTCTGTAACCCTAACCCTACACTTGACCCGCACCGTCGCATGGGCCCTCACTTCAGCCCTCGAGGGAGATCACAAGACTGGAGTTGCTTCAGCCCTGGCGATGTCACTGGACCAAACCCTAACCCTAGCTAACCCTAGCTAAGCCTCTCTCCCCATGGGGACCCAAAACCAAGTGTGACAACACCATGCACCTGGGGTCCAGAAGCGGTGCAGGATCACTCAGCATAGAACCTGGAACAACACCACGTCCTTTCAAAGACCCGGCTGTGGCATCCCGAGAGGATTCCAGAGGCCTCACTGACCAGTGGCCCAAAGAGTTGTATGGTCTTGGAAGCCCAAGACTAATCCTGACCAGCACCTTACCATGTGCCCTCACCTTATTACTTCAGGAAGACAACTGCACTGCTGTGGGTTCAGCGACTGGAGCATCCTGGGTCCTAACACTACCCTAAACCTAAGCCTAACCAGAACCCTCAACCGAAACCTAATCCTATCTCAAACACTAACGCTCCACTTGACCATCACTGTCGCATGGGCTCTCACTTCATCCCTGGAGGGACATCACGAGACCAGAGTCGCTTCAGACCTGGCGACGTCCAGGGACAGAACCTTAACCATAGCTAAGGCTCTCTCCCCATGTGGACCCAATACCAAAGTCTGACAACACCACATGCCTGGGCTCCAGAAGCGGTGCAGGATCACTCAGGATAGAACCTGGAAGGTCCCCATGTGCTTTCGAAGGCCTGGCTATAGCTGCCTGACAGGATTCCTGACGCCTACTACACCAGTGACCCATAGAGTTGTCAGGCCTTGGAACCAAAAGAATAATCCTGACTAGCACCCTCCCTTGTACACTCAGCCCAGTGGGGAGACAACTGCACTGCTGTGCTTTCATTGCCTGGAGCCTCCTGGGACGTAATTCTAACCCTAACCCTAAACGTAATCTTAAACAGAACCCTCAACCGAAACCTAATCCTATCTTGAACTCTAACCCTACACTTGACCCACATCGTCGCTGGGCCTCAATTCAGCCCGTGAGGGAGATCACGAACCTGGAGTCGCTTCGGTCCTGCCGACTACCCTGGACCTCACCCTAACCCTGGTTAAGGCGCTAACCCCGTGGGAACCAATTCCAAAACTGACAACAGCAAACACACGGTTTCGAGATCAGTGTAGAAATACTCTACACGGAATGTAGAACATCACCACGTCATTTCCAAAGCACGACTGCAGCTGTACGAGAGGATTCCTGAGGCCTATCCGAAGTGTCTCCCATACATTTGTCTGGAATTGGAACCCAAAGACTTATCCTGACTGAACCCTCCCTGGGGACACCACTCGGACCCTCAGGTAGACAACAGCACTGTTGTGGAATCAGTGCTTGGAGCCTCCTGGGACCTAACCCTAACTGAAACCGAAACCCAAACCATATCCCTCAACCTACACTTAACCCTATCTCTAACTCTAACCCTGTACTTCACCTGAAACTTCGCATGGGCCCTCACTCAGCCCTCTAGGAAGATCATGAAACTGGAGTAGCTTCAGCTCTGGTGACTTCCCAGGACCGACCCCTAACCCTAGCTAAGGCTCTCTCCCCATGTGGAATACATTTCAAGTCTGACAACAGCACGCACATGAGATAAACAATCAGTGCAGAAATACTCGGCATGGAACATGGAAATTCACCATGTCATTTGCAAACCGCGACTGCAGCTGCATGAGAGGATTCCTGAGGCCTACCTGTAGGGTGGCCAATACATTTTTCTGGCCTTGGAACCCAAAGCCTAATGTTGACCGGCACCCTCCCTTGTGTCTTCAACTCAGCCCTTCGGGGAAACATCTGCACTGCCTTGGGGTCAGTGTCTAGAGGCTCCTGAGACCTAAACCTAACAGAAACCCTAACCAGAACCCTCAGGCGAACCCAAACCCTATCTCGAACTCTAACCCTACACTTGAAGCGCACCGTCACATGGGCCCCCACTTCAGCCCTCGAGGTAGGTCACGAGACTGGTCTCATCAACACTGGCGATGTCCCTGGATCGAACCCTAACCCTAGCTAAGGCTCTCTCCCCATGGGTACCCAATACCAAAGTCTGACAACCCCAACACTTGGGGTCCTGAAGCGGTGCAGGATCACCTGGCATAGAACCTGGAACATCACTATGTTGTTTCCAAGCCCCACTGTAGCTGCCCCTGAGAATTCCTGAGGCCTACCCGACCAGTGGCCCATACAGTTGTCTGGCCTTTGAACCCAAAAATTAATCCTGACGAGCACGATCCACTGTACCCTCACTCAGCCCTTCAGGGAGACAACTGCACTGCTGTGGGGTCAGCGCTTGGATCCCCCTGGAAACTAACCCTAACCCTAACACTAGCCAGAACTCTCAACAAACCCTAACCCTATCTCAATTCAAAGCCTACTCATGACCTGCACCTTCACACGGGCCCTCACTTCAATCCTCCATGGAGATCACAAGACTGGATTCGCTTCGGCACTGGTGATGTCACTCAATCGAACCCTAAATTTAGCTAAGGTCTCTCCCATGGGGACCCAATACCAAAGTCTGAAAACACCACGAGTCTGGGTGCATGAAGCGGTACAGAATCACTCGGCAAAAAACCTGGAACATCACCATGTCCTTTTAAAGGCCTGGCTGCAGCTGCCCAAGAGAATTCCTGAGGCCTCCCTGAAGGGTGGCCCATACATTTGTCTGGACTTGGAACTCAAAGACTAATCCTGACCTGCATTCTCCCTTGTGTACTCCACTCGGCCCTTCGGGGAGACAGTTGCTCTGATGTGGGGTCAGTGCCTGGAGTCTCCTGGGACATACCCTAACCCTAACCGTAATCTTAACCCTAGCCCTCAACCTGCTCCTAACCCTATCTATCACACTAACTCTACAGCAGGCCCACAGCTGTGCATGTGCCGTCACCTCAGTCCTCCATGGAATTCATGATACTGGTGTCGTCTCAGCCCTGTCGATGTCCCTGGTCCGAACCCTAACCATAGCTATGGCTCTCTCCCCATGGGACCCAATTCCAAAGTCTGACTACAACACGCACACGGGTTCGAAAATAGGTGCAGAAACACTTGGCATGGAACATGAAACATCACCATGTGATTTCCAAAGCGCGAGTGTGCCTACAAGAGAGTATTTCTTAGGCCTACCTGAATAACGTCCCATAGAGTAGTCTGGTCTTGGAACCCAAAGACTAATCCTGACTGGTACCCTCCCTTGTGTACTCCACTCAGCCCTTCGTGGAGACAAGTGCACTGTTGGGGTTTCAGTGCCTGGAGCATCCTGGGTCCTAAGTCTAACCCTAACCTTAACCCTAACCATAACCCTCAACCTACACCTAACCCTGTCTCATTAAAAAGGACAACATCAGAATCAGAGGGCTCCCAGAAGATGAAGAGAGAGACAAAGGGATAGAAGTGTTAAGTCAGCAAATCATAGTGGATATATATATTTTTTTTACCTAGGAAAAGGCACAGACATTAAAGTCCAGGAAACACAGAGGACTCTCATAAGATTCCACAAAAATCCACCAGTAAAAGGAATATCATATTCAAATTCACAAAATACTCAGGCAAGGAAAGAATCATGAATGCAGCAAGGGAAAAAAGTCCTTAACCAACAAGGGAAGACAACAAAGATCAGGTTTGCAGCAGACCTACACACAGAGGCTTGGCAGGCCAGAAAGGAGTGGCAAGATATACTCAATGTGCTGAATCAGAAAACTATGCAGCCAAGAATTCCTTATCCAGCAAGTCTGTCGTTCAAAATAGAAGGACAGATTAAAAGTTTCCCAGACAAATAAAGCTTAAAGGAGTTCGTGACCACTAAGCAATTCCTCAAGGAATTTTCAGGGGGGCTCCCTGAGGGGAGAAAAGATAAAATAAAAATAATAAAAAAACACCAAAAGTACCAAAGACTGGATAGCACAAAAAAACACCACCACAAAATCCAACGCTACAAGACACATAATGGCAATAATCTCATATCTGTGAGTACTCACTCTAAACGTCAATGGCATAGATGCTCCAATCGAAAGACACAAGGTAACAGGGCGGGGAAAAAAAACAAGATCCATCTATATGCTGTTTACAAGAGACCCATATTAGACCTAAAGACACCTTCAGATTGAAAGTGAGGGGCTGCAGAACCATCTATCATACTAATGATCGCCAAAGAAAGACGGAGTAGCCTTACTCATATCAGACAATCTAGACGTCAAAATAAAGACTGTAACAAGAGATGAATAAGTGTGTTGTATCATATTGAGGGGGTCTATCCACCAAGAAGACTTAATAATTGTAAACATTTATGCTCCCAATGTGAAAGCACCCAAAGATATAAATCAATTAATCACAAGTATAAAGAAGCTCATTGACAATAAAACCATAATAGTATGGGACTTCAACACCCCATTATGACAACAGAAAGATCATTTAAACAGAAAATCAACAAACAAACAATGGATTTGAGTGAGACACTGGACCAGATGGACTTAACAGTTATATTCAGAACATTTCATCCTAAAGCAGCAGAATGTACATTCTTCTCCAGGACACATGGAACGTCTGCAGAATAGATATCATACTGGAAAACAAATCAGCCCTCAACAAGTACAAAAAGTTCGAGATCATACCGTGCATATTATCAGACCACAATGCTATAAAACTCAAAATCATCCACAAGAAAAAATTTGGAAAGATAACAAACACTTGGAGACTAAAGAACATACTACTAAAGAATGAATGGTGGAATACAAGCTGGTGCAGCCACTCTGTAAACAGTATGGAGGTTCCTCAAAAAACTAAAAACAGAATTATCCTACAACCCGACAATTGCACTGCTAGGCATTTATCGAAGGGATACAGGTGTGCTGTTTTGAAGGGACACATGCACCACCCCCATGATTATAGCAGCATTATCAACAATAGCCAAAGTATGGAAAGACCCCAAATGTCCACCAATGGAAGAATGGATAAAGAAGTGAGATATATATATATATATATATATATATATATATATATATATATATATATAGTGATAAATATAAGTGATATATATATCACTTATATATATGATTTATATATATATAGTGATAAATATAAGTGATATATATATATATCACTTATATATATAAATCATA
Source organism: Panthera pardus (assembly GCF_024362965.1). Lineage (NCBI taxonomy): Eukaryota > Metazoa > Chordata > Mammalia > Carnivora > Felidae > Panthera > Panthera pardus. The sequence continues at coordinate 75,785 of NW_026526825.1, forward strand.
TATATATATATATATACATATATATATATATATATATATATACACACACATATCAAAAAGACTGAAATCTTGCCATTTGCAACTACGTGGTTAGAACTGTAGGGTATTATGTTAAGTGAAATTAGAGAAAGACAAAAATCACATGACTTCACTCACATGAGGACTTTAAGAGACAAAACATATGAACATAAGGGAAGGGAAACAAAAATAAAATAAAAACAGTGAGTGGGACAAAACAGAATGGACTCATAACTATGTAGGACAGAGTGTTACTGGATGGGATGTGGGAGGGGGTTTGGCTAAATGGGTAAGGGGCATAAGGAATATACTCATGAAATCATTGTTGCACTATATGCTAACTATTTTGGATGTACATTTTAAAACATAAAAAATAAAATTAAAAAAAAAGGAAAGAATGGGTGAACCAAGAAGTTAAAGAGAAAATTAAAAAGTACATGGAAGCCAACGAAACGGATAACACCACACCCCTAAACCTCTGGGATTCAGCAAAGGTAGTCATAAGAGGAAGTTTATAGCAATCCAGGCCTTCCAAAAGAGGTACGAAGGTCTCAGATACACAGCCCAACTTTATACCTTAAAGAGCTGGAAAAAGAACAACAAATAAAACCAAAACCAGCAGAAGACAAGAAATGATAAAGATTACAGCAAAAATCAATGCTATCGAAACTGAAAACAAAAACAAAAACACACACAGAAAAAAAAAAAACACAAATAACCCCCCTCCACCCACACACAAAACAGAACAGATCAATGAAACCAGAAGCTTATTCTTTGAAATAATTAATAACATTGATAAACCACTAGCCAGTTGGATCAAAAAGAAAAAGGAAAGGACCCAAAGAAATAAAATCACAAAAGAAAGAGGAGAGGTCACAACCAACGCAGCAGAAATACAAATAATAAGAGAATATTATCAGCAAATATATGCCAATAAAATGGACAATCTGGAAGAAACAGACAAATTCCTAGAAATATATAAACTAACAAAACTGAAACAGGAAGAAATAGAAAATTTGAACAGACCCATAACCAGTAAAGACATTGAATTACTAATCAAAAATTTTCCAAGAAAAAGAGCCTAGGGCCATATGGCTTTCCAGGGGAATTCTACCAAACATTTAAGGAAGAGTTAACACCTATGCTCTTGAATCTGTCCCAAAAAAAGAAATGGAAGGAAAACTTCCAAACATTTTCTCTGAACCCAGCATTACCTTGATTCCAAAACCAGAAAAAGACCCACTAAAAAGGAGAAGTATATACAAATTTTCATGATGAACATGGATACAAAAATCTTCCACAAGATATGAACCAACCAGATCCCACAATACATTTAAACGTTACTCACCACGACCAAGTGGGATTTATACCTGGAATGCAAATCGGGTTCAATATCCACAAAACAATCAATGTGACTTATCACATCGATAAAAGAAAGGACAAGAACCACATGATCCTCTCAATAGATGCAGAGAAAGCATTTGACAAAATACAGCATCCTTTCTTGATAAAATCCCTCAAGAACGTAGGGATAGAAGGATCATACCTCGAGATCATAAAAGGCATATATGAAAGACCCGACGCTAATATCATCCTCAAAGGGGCAACACTGAGAGCTTTCCTCCTAAGGTCAGGAACAAGACAAGGATGTCCACTCTCGCCACTGGTATTCAACATAATATTGGAAGTATTAGCCTCAGCAATCAAACAACACAAAGAAATAAAAGGCATCCAAATCGTCCAGGAGGAGCTCAACCTTTCACTCTTCATAGATGGCATGAAACGCTATGTGGAAAACCCACAATAGTCAACAAAAAACTGCTAGAAATAATACAGGAATTCAGCAAAGTGGCAGGATACAAAATCAATGCACAGAAATCAGTTGCATTCCTATGCACCAACAATGAAGCAAGAGAAAGAGGGATCAGGGAATCGATCCCATTTAAAATTGCACCAAAACCCATACAATACCTAGCAATATCTAACCAAATAGGTGAAAAATCTATACACTGAAAACTACAGAAAGCTTATGAAAGAAATTGCAGATGGCAAACACACAGAAAAGACAAATATTGCATGCTCCTGAATAGGAAGAACAAATATTGTTAAAATGTCAATAGTACCCAGAACAATCTACATAGTCAACACAATACTTATCAAAATAATACCATCATTCTTCTCAGAGCTACAACAAAGAATCCTACAATTTGTATGGAACCAGAAAAGACCCCGAATAGCCAAGGCTATCTTGAAAAAGAAAACCAAAGTAGGAGGCATCACAATCCTGGACTTCAAGCTGTATTCAAAGCAGTAATCACCAAGACAGTATGCTCTTGGCACAAGAACACTCAGATGAGTGGAAGAGAATACGAACACAGAAATGGACCCAGAAACGTATGGCCAACTAATCTTTGACAAAAAGGATAGAATATCCAATGGAATAAATACAGTCTCCTCAGAAAGAGTGCTGGGAAAACTGGACAGCGACATACAGAAGAATGAGTCTGGACCACTTTCTCACACTCAAAATGGATGAAAGACACTAAAAATGGATGAAAGACCTAAATGTAACATAGAAAGCCATCAAAACCCTCGAGGAGAAAGCTGTCAGAAACCTCTTTGATGTTTGCTTCCACAACTTCTTAGTCAACAAGTCTCCAGAGGCAAGGGAAACAAAAGCAAAAATGAACGATTAGGACCTCATCAAAATAAAAAGCTTCTGCACAGTGAAGGAAACAATCAGCAAAACTAAAAGACAACCAACAGAATGGGAGAAGATATTTGCAAACGACATATGAGATAAAGGATTAGTATACAAAATCTATAAAGAACATATCGAACTCAATACCCAAAAAACAAGTAATCCAGTGAAGAAATGAGCAAAGACATGAGCAAACACTTTCCAAGGATGACATTCAGATGGCCAAATGAAACATGAAAAAATGCTCAACATCACTGATCATCATGGAAGTACAAATCATAAACACAATGAGATAACACCTCACCCCTGTGAGAATGGCTAACACTAACAACTCAGGCAACAACAGATGTTGGTGAGGAAGCGGAGAAAGAGGAACTCTTGCACTGCTGGCGGGAATGCAAACTGGCACAGTCACTCTGGAAACCAGTAGGTAGGTTCCTCACAAAATGAAAAAGAGGACTACCCTACAACCCAGCAGTTGCACTACTAGGTATTTATCCAAATGATACAGATGTGCTATTTTGAAGGGAAAAGTGAACCCCAAAGTTATAGAAGCACCATCAACAACAGCTAAAGTATAGAAAAAACCCAAATGTTCATTGATGGATGAATGGATAAAGAAGATGTGGTGTACACACACAGACACACACACACACACAATAGGGTATTGCTTAGCAATCCAAAAAAATAAAATGTTGCCATTTAACCTGCATGGATGGAACTAGAGGGTATTATGTTAAGGGAATTTAGTCAGAGAAAGACAAATATTATAGGACCTCACTCATATGAGGACTTTAAGATACAAAACAGATGAATATAAGGGATGGGAAGCAAAATAATATAAAAACATGGAGGGGGACAAAAACATAAAAAAAACCCTCTTAAGTGTGGAGAATAAACAGGGTTACTGGAGGGACTGTGGGAGGGCTGATGTGCTAAATGGGTAAGGGACTTTAAGTAATCTACTACTGAGATCATTGTTCCACATTATGCTAACTTGGATGTAAATTTAAAAAATAAATTAACTAAAAATTAAAAAAAAATTAACCCAGTAAATAAAAGACATCCCAACAGAATATTGTTGAAAAGCTGTCAGTCATGAGTCCCCACTAAGATTTGTACCTAAGTGGCTTTCTTAATTTCCCTAGTTTCTCATAAATACGGACAGTGCGCTCTGACACAAATCTGCTCTTGCCCTGCCTCAAGGTGAGCAGAAAGAATATATTCACCTTTGACTTGGCTTGTTAAAAATAAAAGAGAAAAGCAAATTCATTTAAGATAAAGCAACTTTTACTCATGATGCAAAATCTGCTTGACTACTTTGGACATAATGTATTGCATTTGTTTATGGCTGACTTTGCCTAAATTAGTGAATCTATTTAAATGACCAAATATTGCACATTTCACTTAGTTGCAAACACACACACACACACACACACACACACACACACACACACACACACACAAATAGCATTAAACAAAAGTGAATAGGATATAACATAAAAGTAGTAAGGACATAAAAGATTAGTTTTCCTATAAAACATAAAATAACTGCTTTGGCAACAGTTTTCCATTTGATAAAGGGAAAGATGCAAGCCTATACAAATAAATAAACAAACAGAGTTATAACTTGGGCTAAGGGCAAACTGGGATTAGCATGTGTGAGCAAATAATGGGCACAAGGGCATAGAGAAAAAAAAACCCATGTAGGTAGTGACTAGGTACAACAGACAGAAACCTGTTATGGAATGGATTTGCCCCAAAAATCCATACATTGAAGTCCTAACTACCCATGGGACTGTACTTAGATACCAGATCTTGAAAGGTAAAGTGGAGGTCGAATGAGCTCATTTGCGGGGAGGGACTCTAGTCTGATAACCGGTGTCCTATAGGAAGAGAGTGGGCAACTACACACACAGAAGGAAGACCACGTGAAGACAGTGGGAAGGAGGACATCCACCAGTCATGGAGAGAGGACACCCACCCTGGCCACACCTTGATCTGAAGTGTGAGAAAATAAATAAATCAATTTCTGTTGCTTAAGCCACCCAGTCTGTGGTACATTGTGATGGCGGGCCCAGCAGAATAATACGAAATCCTAATATTTACTTGCTCAGCAAATGGTGTGTGAGCCTTTGAAGGAGTTAGACACTGTTCGAGGGCCCTAAGCAACCAGCCCTAAACAAAGAGAGTTTGGTCTTTGGGCCCCATGGAGCCAACAATCTGGCAGGGACTGCAGTAGGCGACATCCAGCAAGCAAGAAAGAAAAACAGATGGTGCCAAGGGCCAGGAAGATAAAGAATGCAGGGAAGGGATATGGGGTGTTCAGGTCGGAGAAGGAACAGTTTTCAGTTTTACATAGAGAGCTAGCAGAGACTCCACTGAGCAGGTGATGTCAGAGCAAGGTTATGACGGAAATGAGGGAGTATGTCTTGTTGACACGTGGAAGTATATCCCCGACAAAGCGAGGCAAAGTGAGTGCAAAGACCTGATGCAGGAGTATGTGCCTGACAAGCTCAGGGAACAGGGAGGGGCCAGTGTGGCAGCAGCCCAGTAAAAAAGGGGAGGGGAATAGGAGAGGCCTACAAGGAGGTAGCAGAGTCTGGGGAGGGTAGCACCTGTGTGGTGCACAGCTGGAGTCAGGTGTCTGGAGACATGAACAGCTGTGGGCAGCGCATAAAGACTTAGAGGCCCCAGATGCTGGCATATAGAAGCCTGAGGCTGGCTGAGATCACCCCAGAGTAAGGGCGGATGGAAAGCAGATGGGGGGCAGGAAGAAGATGAGGACCTACCAACACAGACACTGGTGAGCAGCGGCCCAGACGGTGGGAGGAGGAAGGAAGTAATTTTTAAAGAAAGGGGGTAATCAAGTGAGACTGTAAAATGGTGCCACGTAATCCACATACTGAAGTTTGAGACTTCACTGTGACCTTCAGCGATGTGTGTCATCCATTAAAGAGATGAGAAGTAGGGATGAGTGGGAGAGGAAGCCCATTCAGACTCAGCTGACAGAGAAACAAGGGAAGTTCTGCAGGCACCGGCACGTGCACTTCTAGGCATAGGAAGACAAAGCAGGTGGTGCTGGATGGGAAGTGATTGCTCCCCGTGGGCCGGGAGAAACAGCTGCAGGTACACAGGAAACAATAATGCTAGTATGTGCAACAAGAAATATTTGTACTTGCTTAAGCTCTATCAGAGCGGATAACCATGGATAGTTAACCATGAGATAAAAATAACCTAACTGTGAAGTCAATACCAAACCAATTGTTGACCCAACACAGATAGGCAATCAAGGAAAGATGAAAGGAAGTAAAAGTAACTCAGTGAACACAAACCCCACCTGCTTACCAGTAAAATCACCTCTAGCATTTCTAGTTTTAGAGGCCCCGCCTGCCTAGGGACATTCATGAAATGGCCATGGTATCCTGACTGTGGAAAAGTAGCATAATCACTTGTTTCCTAAATAGTGACTCATTTGAATGACCACACGAGGGTTTTACTGTCTCTTCCAATTGGTGAAATGGACCTTCCCATGAAGAGGCGGGAATAGAGCAAGAAGACAAGTAGACTGATGGAGCTGCTTTAAAATGTTTTTAGCTTCACTGTTTTTTGAGAGAGAGAGAGACAGACAGACAGAGACAGAACACACGTGGGGAAGGGGCAGACAGAGAGTGAGACACAGTATTTGAAGCAGGCTCCATGTTCAGAGTCATCAGCATAGAGGTGAAGCGAGGGTTCGAAACCACAAACTGTGAGACTATGACCTGAAGTGGGACACTTAATCCACTGAGCGGCTGAGGCAGTGCAAAATACGTCTGGCCTAAAAGAAACATCAAGGCTACATCGCCGAAGAAGGGGTGCAGAAGGGGCACATGCATGATCCCCTCCCGTGCCAAGGTGTGGGAAAGAACATGAGTGACACCCCTCCATTGCAGAGACAGTGGCGCAATGGTGACCCCCTCCCTTGATGTGGGAGGGTGCATGTGTTAACCCCCTCCTGTCCAAAGGGGGGGGGACGCTAATGCTTGAAAACCTCTCATACCCAGGGTGGAGGAAGTACTACCTAAGCCTTACCCTACGCCTTATGTCAGTGCCAACCCTAACACTTACCTTAAGAGATGTGTGTTTCTTCAGCTGTGAAAGTGAAAGAACCATTCGTGAAATATCACATTTAATAGTGACATCACTACTCTCTCCCTAAAAGGTGGCACTGTGCATGGGTGACCATCTCACGCACCAACCAGGGGCAAGGCAGAATCCTGAACCACCTCTGGTGTCAAGTGGGGTGGGGCACATGTTTGAATGCCCTCCAATGCTGAGGGGGGTTATGTGCATGTGTGAACACCCTTCCCACTGAGGTGAGTGGGGCCAAGCATGAACATTGTCCCTTGCTGAGGGAGGGTTGTGTGCCTGTACAAATGGTCTGCCTCACAGAGCGGGGGTTATGGGCATGCCTAACCCCCTTTGGCAAGGAGGGGGGGGGGCTTTGCACATGAGTGAACACCATCCTGGCGAGGGGAGCGGGGAGCATACGTCAACGCCCTCCCTGGCCGCGTTTCTTCAGCTGTGAAAGTGAAAAGAACCATTCATGAAACATCACATTCAATAGTGACATCAGTACTTCCTCCCTGAGGGGTGGCGCTGTGCATGGGTGACCGACTCACATGCTGACAGGGGGCCAGGCGGAAGCCTGAACGACCTCCTGTGCTAAGTGGGGCAGGGTGCATGCACCAACGACCTCCCTGGCTGAGGTGGTGGTTCTGTGCATGCCTGAACACCCTTCCTTGCCCAGGGGAGGGGGGCGCATGTGCAAATGCCTTCCCTCATTGAGGGTAGCTGTGTGCATGCGTGAACATACACCAGTAGGGGGGCTGTGCGCATGCCTGTACAGCCTCCTGCGGTAGTGGGTAAGGAGCATGCATGCATGCCCTCCCTCACTGATGGGGATTGTGCTTATGTGGAAACGCCCTACCTCTTGGAGCAGGAGTTTTGTGCATGTGTGAACACTCTTCCGCCAGTAGGGAGAGCTGTGCACATGTGTGAACAGCACCCAGTGGTATGGGGCGGGGCCCACGTGCGAATGGCATCCCTCCCCTAGCCGGGGTTGTTCAGAAGTGTGAACACACTTCCGCCATAACGGGGGCTGTGCACATCTATGAACACCCTCCAGCGCTGAGGGGGTAAGGTGCATAGGTCAACACCATCCCGTGCCAAAATGGGTATGGGGCACATGCTTGAACCATTCCCTTGTTGAGGGATGCATGGCGCATATGTGAATGCCCTCTTTCATGGAGGGGTTGTTGTGCTCATGCATGAATACCGTCCCTCACTGACTGGTGGCTGTGAGCATGCATGAACACCCTCCCGGGCAGAGGGGGACAGGGCAGATGCGTGAATACTCCCCCATGCTGACGTGTCACGTCACATAGGTCAACACATTCCCATGCCAAAGTGGGGGGATGGTGCACATGGGTGAACGCCCTTCCTCCAGGAGGGGGGCCTTACACACGTGAGAACAAACTCCCGCACTAATGGGGCAGGGTGCGTGAACAAAAGCCCTCCATCGCCAAGGAGGGTTGTGCGTGAGAACACCATTCTACACGGACGGAGGGCTGTGCCCATCTGTGCCAAGGGGGGCAGGGAGTATTAGTGAAACACCTCTCACAGAGAGGGGGAGCAAGCATGACCTAAACCTTACCCTAAAGCCTAAATGTAATGCTAACCCTAACCCTTACCTTAAGTGATGCATACTTCTTCAGCTATGAAAGTGAAAAGAATCATTGATGAAAGGTGACATTTAATAGTGGCAACAGTACTCCCTCTCCGAGGGGTGGCACTGTTCATGGGTGACACCCTCCATTACCGAGGGGATGAGGAGCATGTGTGAACCACCTCCCATGCCGAGGGAGACAGGGCACATGTGGAAACACCCTCCCTCAACTTGGGACAGGTGGTGCAAATGTGAGAATGCGTGAACGCACTTCCAAGCTGAAGAGGATGGGGCATATGTGTGAACACCCTCCCACGCTGAAGGGGGCAGGACACATGCATGAATATTCTCCCACACTGAGGGGCGGTGCTATTGCGTGAATACACTCTAGAGAGGAGGGGGTGGGTGTGGAAGCATGACCTAACCCTTACCATAACCGTTAATGGTAATGCTAACCCGAACACTTACCTTAAGAGTTGTCTGCTACTTCAGCTGTGAAATTGAAAATAACCATTCATGAAACGTCACATTTAATAATGGCATCACTATTCCCTCATTGAAAAGTGGCAATCTGCATGGGTGACCTCCTTCCACACCAAGGTGGGGCTGTGCACATGCGTAAAAACCCTCCCTGCTGAGGTGAGCAAGACACACGCATGAACCATCTCCCATGCAGAGGTGGGGTGTGCCCATGAGTGAACACCCTCCCGACCCGACAGGTGGTCATGCACATATGTGAACAATCTGTCCCGAAGGGGGGATCTACGCATGTGTGAAAGCCCTCCCCAGCAGAAGTGGACTGGAGGACGTGCTTCAAAATTTTACCACTCTCAGGGGTTGGGGTGAAAGGGTGAACACTCTCCCTTGCTCAGGATAGTGGGGTAATGCGTGAAGTCTTCCCATGCTGAGGGGGGAGAGCAAGCATGATCTAGCCCTTATCTTAACCCCTAACTGTAATGCTAACCCTACCCCTGACCTTAAGAGATGCATGCTCCTTCAGCTGTGAAAGTGAAAAAAGCCGTCCATGAAACGTCAGATTTAATAGTAGCATCACTACTCCCTTGCTGACTAGTGGTGCTGTGCACAAGTGACCCCCTCCAGCACCTGAGGGGGGAGGGCACATGCGTGAACCCCCTCCCATGTTGGGGGGCAGGTTCATGCACTTACCTGAACACCTTCCCAAGCCAAGGGGGCACTGTGCTCATGCGTGAACACCTCCTGAGCCAAGGAGGGCATGGTGCATGGACAAATGCCCTCCCTCGCCAAGGGTTGTGGTGTCCACCCATGAACACCCTCGCACACGAGATGGGTGCAGGCGCATACATCAACATCCCCCCCACTGAAGGGGACTGGTTCCTATTGGTGAACACCCTGCCGAGATGAGGGGGGCGTGGCTCATGTGTGAACACCCTCCCACTCCAAGGGAGGGTGCAGGCATGGCCTATCCCTTACCCTAACCATGAACGGCAACCCTAACCATAACACTTACCTTAAGAAATGCCTGCTTCTTCAGCTGTGAAAGTGAAAAGAGCCATTCATAAAACAACACATTAAGTAGTGGCATCACTACTCCCTTGTGGAGGGGAGGCAGGCTGCATGCCTGAACACCCTTCCACAAGGAGGGTGGCGGGGGTCAGGTGTGACCTTCCTCCCTTGCCAAAACGGGGGGTGCAAGCATGACCTAACCCTTACCCTAATCATCAGGGTAATCCAAACCCAAACCCTCATCATAAGAGATGCTGCTTCTTCAGCCATGAAAGTGAAAAGACTCATTCATGAAACGTCAGATTTAATAGTGGCAACACTACTCCCTTGCTGTCTCTTTCAATCAGTGAAATGGACCTTCCCGTGAAGAGGCAAGAACAGGATAAGACCCTATGGAGCTTTAATTCACTGGCCTACAGAGACAACATCAATACAGTCAATAGGGACAACACATCTCCCCATGGGCCAACAATTTAGGTTGGGGTGACCTCAGAGAATATCCTCTCTGAGGGATTTAGATGTACACTTACCAGTCAAAAGTATAACCTCACTTATTGATCCAAAGTACATAACCAACACCTTAGGTTTGATACATGTACCCTGCTAGAGTTTCCTTTTGGGGGTGGGTGATTGTTGTCTCCACATTCGGTGCAGGGTTATGAAATGGTGGTGGTGGGTGTTTTCTCCTCTTCCATAAAGAGTTCCAAGGTGACCATTTGTGGGAGCCAAGTGGTAGTTGGTCTGCCCCTGAATCCCTGTGTGCTTCGGGTTCCCTGTTGAGCATCATAGCAGCGGCCTAGTGGAAATACGAGAGATGTCAGAAGACACTCAGGTAACCAAAGATGCGAATGAAGAACCTCCTGAAATACCATCAGAAGACTACGGGACAGTGCTACCATCCACAGTTACAGTCCAGTTTCCGAGAGCATGTGGGATGCTCTAGAGGAATGCAGTGTTACAGTGGATGAGAGGTGTCCGGCTGGTAGAAGAAATGCTGAGCATCCCCGATGCTGGCTGGGGAAATGTCGTATATGTTGTCAGCTATGCCAAAGATAACAAAAGAACAATGAATGAGACAGACGCCTTCTTCTTCAGCAATGAAAGTGAAAAGAGCCATCCAGGAAACATCGGATTGAAAATGATTTTAGGTACATTAATTTTTGAAAGACACAAAGAACACAAGTGGGGCATGGGCAGAGAGAGAGAGAGATAGTATCTGAAGCAGGCTCCAGATTCAGAGCCATCAGCACAGAAGCTACTCAGGGCTCAAACCAGAAACCGAGAGCCCATGAACCAAGACGAAGTGGGACGCTTAACTCAGAGACATCCAGGTGCCAAGGAAAACATCTGAATTAAAAGGACTATCACTGTTACATCGTGGATAAAGGGAAGCAGATGTGACACAATCGGGAAGCCATCCAACACCAAGGGGGATTGCACCATGCGCTAAACCTTAACTGACACCTAACATTAATCCTAAACATAAACCTTACCTTAAGAAACGCCTACTTTTTCAGTTGTGAAAGTGAAAATAGATATTCATGATTTAATACTGGCATCAGTATCAGATTTAATACTGGCATCAGTAATCCCAATCTAAGGAGTGGTGAGGCTCATGCGTGACACCATCGCACGCAGAGGTGTGGAGGGTTGCATGTGTGGACACAACCCATGCACCAAAAAGGATTGGGTGGTACGTGAAATCCTACCATACCGAGAGAGTGTGGGGTGATGGTGTGAAAAACTCCAGAGCAAAGCTGGAATGGGCGAGGCAAGAACAACCTGCAGTGCAGAGAGACTGGGGTGATAGAAGAACACAATCCCTCAAACATGGAGGGTGGTGTCCACGCGTGAACACCTTCCCGCTCAAAGTAGGGGTGCAAGCATGACCTACTCCTTGCCCAACTCCTAAACCTATCACTAAACAAAATCCCACCACCTAAACCTAACACCTAACCCTAACCCTAACCCTAATGCTAAATCCTGCCGCCACCCTTCCCCTAACCATAGCCCTACCACTAACTAACCATAAACGTAAACATAACCCAAACTAACCCTAGCCTTACCCTAACTCTCTAACCCTAAGCCTCTAACTCTAACCCTAAAACACTCATCCTAACGCTCTAACTCTACCCGCTAAATCTAAAACTATAAACCTAAGGCCCTCTCCCCATGGGGATCCATATCGAAAGACTGATAACAGCACACACACCAGGACCAGAAACGGTTCATGAACACTCAGCATGGAATGTGGACATCACCATGTATTTCCAAACCGCGGCTGCAGCTGCACAAGAGGATTCCTGAGGCCTAACCGATGGGTGGCCCATACAGTTGTCTGGCCTTGGAACCAAAAGACTAATCCTGACCAGCACCCTCCTTTGTGTACTCCCTTCTGCCCTTCGGGGAGACAAATGCTCTGCTGTGGTTTCAGTGCGTGGAACCTCCTGGGACCTAACCCTAATGCTAACCAGGACCATATGCTAACCCTCAACCTAAACCTAACCCTATCACTCACACTAGACACATCTATCTACTCCAGACCAGATACAGTTGTCTGTCCTTAGAACCCAAAGATTAATCCTGACCCGCAGCCTCCGTTGTGCAGTCCGCTCAACCCTTCCGGGAGACAACTGCACTGCTGTGGTTCAGCGCCTGGAGACGCCTGGGACCTAACTCTAAACCTAACCGTAACCCTAATAATAACCCTCAACCTAAATCTAACATTTTCTATCACACTGGACCCACCTATCTACACCAGACCGTATAGAGTTGTCCGTCTTTGGAACCCAAAGACTAATTCTGACGAGCAGCCTCCATTGTGCACTGACTCTGCCCTTCGGGGAAACAATTGCACTGCTGTGGGTACAGTGCCTGGATCCTTCTTTGACCTACCCTAACCCTAACCATAACCCTGAGCATAACCCTCAATCTCACCTGACCATATATCTCACAATACCTCTACACCAGACCCATACCAGCGCATGTGCCCTCACTTCAGCCCTCGAGGGAGATCACGAGACTGGAGTCCTTTGGCCCTGGCCACATCCCTGCACTGAACCCTAACCCTAGCTAAAACTCCCCATGGGTACCCAATTCCAATGTCTGACAACAGAATGCACATGGGGTCGAGAAGCAGTGCAGGATTACTCGGCGTGGAACATGGAACATCACCATGTCATTTCCAAAGCCCAGCTGCTGCTGCATAAGAGGATTCCTGAGGTCTCCCCCAAAGAGTGTCCAATACACTTGTCTAGCCTTGGAACCCAAAGACTAATCCGGACCGGCAGCCTCCGTTGTGC